>NW_020230005.1:2077314-2131300 GCF_003227715.2 Harpegnathos saltator
GTGATAGCACGAGCAGTTTCAATACTTGAAAAGATGGGAAGCGGCTGGAAACTTACTGCAACCCCTCTCCGTTATCTCCGCGCTCGATCTTTTGTATCTCCATCGTCCTATCTCTCGCTCCTCATACCCGCCAACCATTCTCACCCCTTCGGTTTTAAGTACCGCGGCTCATGCTCGTCGCACCGATAATATCTTGTCTCCTCTTTTCCTCAGAACGCGTTTATGTAGGAGCAACGCCTCAACGGTAGAATCAGACGCGAATCTAATGCGGAAACTAACGAAACTAAAAAACGAGCCCCGAGGCTCGCTCAGACTGTCAAGAGGCCCTGAAGAATATAAGATTGATCACAGATATCTCTTTTTCTCTCCAATTTATGTGTACGTATGTACACTTCAAGCTTGAACATCAATTTATTTTCTAAAATTTCGTGAATTATAAATGTGAAAACGTAAATCAATGTTTTTTCACCATATCGCTCTCTTCACTTCTCTACTGCATATCCGTTGGTTATGCTGCCGCGGGCGTAGCCTTCGGAGCCTCGGCGAGTCATCGCCTGCCCCTGCGTAGAACGTGTTTGAGATTTGGCATTCTCGACGTGCCCCGACACGAATTTTCAATAGTACTATTCTCCCTTGTATCGGGAAACTCGCGGCTCGAAAGAGTCGCGCTTTGAAGGGGTGCGATGACTCGTCTGACGTCTCTTCCGAATGAAACTCTCTCGCGACACCACATCCCGTGGATATGTAATCCATAATTTTGCCCGCGAGAGAACGGATAAAAGACGAAAAAACAAAAAAAACAGCAAAGAGAGAGACAGAGAGGAAAGGAAAGAAGAGGTTAGATAGATAGACGGATGGGGAGAGTTCGTCGATGATGACTGAAATGAAAACGAGATAGGACGAGTGATAGACGACTTTGTTATTAATCAAAAGACGGACGGAGATCGTACTTTAAGCGAATCAAAAGCGTGTTCGACGTTCCTCAATCAAAAAAAAAAAAATGAAAGAAAAAGGGAGAAAGATCGATGATTAAAGTGCGACGCGCGAAGTGCTCGAAACGCGGGAGTGAAGAAACGGCACAATCAAACCTGCCCAACATCGTGTAGAGTTTAGATGTTTTGCGATGAAAATAGTGTCTACCGTTAATCCGTCGCGCGATTGTGTCGACCGGCTAAAAGAGTGGCTTTTCCATGTGAGAGAGAGAGAGAGAGGGGGGGAGGGGGGAGGAAGAAAAAGAGAGAGAGAGAGAGAGAGAGAGAGAGAGAAAAAGAGAAAAAGAGAGGCAAGCCCGACAATAAAAATCGCCACAATTCCAATGTTTTCTATCGCGATGAGTGATTCCGATACAGTGATTCGTACGTAATCGAAATTAAGAGTGATAGTCGTGTTGCCGCTACGTGCATTTTGTTGGCTGCGTTTTGTGTCGCCTCGCTTTTCCGCGATTTGCAGGTCTTCAGAGAGAGTGTTTCACGATGATTCAAAACGCAGACTATCGTTCTGAGTTTTGTTTCGTAAAGTTTTGCCAAAAATTACACTAGAGGGTGTGCCTCGCGCTGGGTTAATCATCCGAATTTGTTCTCATTGCTTATAATATCGTCGTTATATTAACGTTATTATCATTACCGGTGTGTTACATCAACATATTCCATGATGCAATCAGAGCATCATATCAGAAATATTCACGTTCACATATATACGTTCAGATTTTTTCTTTACCTGCACATAACTCTCTTACTGAATGCATTTAGCTTACCCCAAATTTTCTACTTTACTGTATCTTTAATTTAGTGCAACACGTGTTTGATATCCTTATTTTAATTGAGTTCTTATACAAATTATCATGCATGATCGCACGTTATGTAAACACGACCGCGATTACTTCCGGTATCTTCCGCATGTTCGAATCGAGCATTAATTCTTTAACCATCTTTCGACTTATTTCTCTCGTAACCTGCACACTGAGAACAATTCTTTCTATAATCAAGTTACAATCAAGTGTTGTTATCTTCCGTGTGGCCAGTCGATTATCTTTATAGTGTGTAACGACATAAATTTCGATAAAACCGTAACGCGTTGTCGTAATAAATTAGAACTCGATTCTTTTCCACGCTAATGCTAAACGAAATGTATTTTGAATCGCGCGTGATTGTGCAACATCAAGTCAATCCGTAAACTATTGACAACGTTAAAAGTACTAGAAAGAGAGAAAGAGAGATGGAGAGAGAAAGCGTATAGATACACGACGTTACAATAAAATGCAGGTTACAATCGTAATTTGCAAAAGTTTTGCATCATTTCAAATTCTAGCTTAAAATGAAATCGTCATGCTAACCAAATCTCGTTTTCTACTAGAAATTGGGTGACTAGCCTCGAGGACACGGCACGAGTATGCAAAGAGAAAGCAACAAAATTATAAATAAATATATATACATACATATAAATACAAATACATATATATGTATATATTATATATATAAATATATATTTGTAGCCATATATACGTATATATTTATATATATACACATATATATACATATATGTATATATATATATATATATATATATATATATATATACACATACAGCATACACACTTACGCGCAGCGGCGGCGAGGGCTGTTATTTTCAATCGTCGTGCGTAAAAAACAAAGCGCTGTGCGTGAGAAAGTTAGCTCGTAAGAAGCGAACGTAAATAAAGAAAAAATAAAAGGGAAAATATCGTGTACATTATTAGTTAGGCGAAAGAAATAAAAGTATAGGTTATTTTTGTGAAAGGTGGAACGAGCGAGGGGAGAGGGGGAGAACGGAGACCGAGAGTGGCAAGTGGGACCCAATGGCAGATTGTAATAAGAATTATGCAATAAGAGCCCGTTCTATTACCGCGTACATTCGCATCTGTCGATCAAATCCTGTAACGATAACGCATCCTCCGAGAGGCGTTTAACCAACAAAAAGAGAGAAAAGAAAGAAAGTTGATCGGATCTGACACACTCTACTTTTACGTTCCTTACGTTCCACCCAGTCGCTCCCCTTGTCGAATTGCTCGCTATGCACTCCGACTCGATTCCACCTTCGACAGAGAAAAAGCGAGGGATCCTGCACTCTTTTAAAGAATCAGCGTGGACGCCCGATCCTGTAAAAAGTATTTGAAGAAAGGCGCCTTAAGTATTAAGGCGTGTATATGACTTAATGTAGTACCGTACGTTGTCTAGGGCATATACCGAGTGGAGCTAGCCGAGTCTTAAACGAGTCGTCGCGTTAAATGAGAAACCAAAAGTATAGCATAAAAAGTGATAGATAGATAATTATTAATGTAATCTAACTTATATAGTAGGCGAAAAAGAGAACAAGACAAACAAACGGGCGGGCGGTGGAATCGCGCGCGGAAACGGCGATTAGCGGGAAAACGAGGAACGGAGCGAAATAAGATGTAAAAAAGAAAAGAAAAGGAGAAGAAAAAGGCAAAAAGGGACAAAAAGGTATGCGAACTCGACGAGAGAGAGAGAGAGAGAGAGAGAGAGAGAGAGAGAGAGAGAGAGAGAGAGAGAGAGAGAGAGAGAGCCGCACAGTGTAGAGCGAAACTGGCGAGAGATCCACTTTACGGTACCTAAAACGTCGCGAACGCATCCGGGAAAAGACACGCGCGCGCGCACAAATGCGAGCGGACGCGTACACGTGGTGTAAAAACATATACGCGTATGTAAATACACATTACACCAAGTACACAAAAGATGAACACACAGCGTATGTGTAGTTGTGTAGCGGCGAGAAACTTAACAAAAGCTCTAGACACGTAGTCTAGTCTAGTCTAGCTTGTCGATCACTAGGTTAACGAGTAAGAAGACGAAAAAAAAGCGTTCATGAGAAATAGTGCAATAACTATATCCGCAAGTTATACTCAGCACCCAAAATACACGGCACAATACCGGCAGGACGCGTGTATATGCATACACCTACCGAAAGGAAAAAAAAATAAACACAGACACACTCACACATATATACACAGAGACACACACACACGTGCCGCGGCTGCTGCCTCCATCCTTCGCTCGCGTCCTCAAGTCGCAGTTCTCAGATTCTATATAACCCGGTAACGGTAAGTTGAATAGCGTGAGATTCATACCGCTTTAAGATTTTTACCGTCGCGTCGTTTGAGCTTCAGCGAGCGACCGCCCTGACCATCCAACCTCTCATCGAATCACCGCATTCTCGAGTTGCAACAAAATTTAATGCGTGCCTTTTTTCTTCCTCGCTCCCCGATTCCCGTCACGCAGCCTGTTTCCTCTCTCTCTCTCTCTCTCTCTCTCTCTCTCTCTCTCTCTCTCTCTCTCTCTCTCTCTCTCTCTCTCTCTCTCTCTCTCTCTCTCTGTCTGTCTCTTTCTCTCACTCTCTCCTCCGTCGTAGTATCTCGTAACGGACACTATGTTATTTTCACCCCTTCTCTCCCTCCCGTCTCTCCGTGCCTCGTCTCTACCCTCGATGCTCTCTTATTTGTTTCCGACGACTGATGTGTCCCGACGCCACCCCTCGCATGTTCCTCCGCCCGGACAGACTTATCTCGCGGAGACTTACCAAACGATAGTCGACAATCATTGAAGAAACATACATTTAGAAACTTGTACGTGTTCTTTTCACTGAGCGAGAGAGAGAGAGAGGGGAGGCTAGGTATTAATTATCGTTACCGACGTGTTTGCACAAGTCCCGTGCAGGCAATGGACAGAGGAGGTGGCGTCGGTCCTAGGGGGAAGATAAGAGAGCAAGGAGTATCGATTGCCCGCGATGCTATCCTATCGTGTTCGCAATGCTTTCACCTCCCGCGAATGCACCACAAAACGCGATTTTGATAACGATCGACACGTAGGCACCGCGAATGCACACACGAAACATATCATCGAGCCAATCAGACGATCCTACCGCTCCCAATTAGGAACTGCAATGAGGGACGTGGAATGCAATTAAGCAATTGATGTTTCGGGTTACTCTCGAACCGTCGTTGTTCGCTCGTGAAAAGCGCTTTCTCTCTTTTTTACAACAACAATACGGGGCTCCCCGTGACTGTTTAAGAAATCAATTTTCAGCCGGCCGATCAATCCGCGAGAACAAACGAAACAAAACACGCATTTATCGTGCGCTCATTTCAACCTCACCGCGAATCACGCGAGTAGCAATGACAATCGCCTGACAAATTTACTCGAGAATACAATGCGAGCGCGATACCGAGAAGAGTATTTATCGATCGCGTCTACATAAAGGATAAACGAGGCACTTTGATTTTATTCGCGACTGCGGACTTTCGCTAACGAATATCTACGAACGGCAATTTAATAGACAAAAAGGCAGCGAATTATCGGGATTCTTTGCGTATCGATAATCGACATAGCCATATCAGATCACGCATGGTTTTTTACTCGATAATCATCATCGATCGTTATAGAAAGTTAAGCAGAGTTGATTTTCGAATCTTCACGAAGTACCGTCGCCCATTAGCGCGTAAATTGCCACCGAACGCGCGCATTTCCATTCATCGTCGAAGAAAAGGCGAGGCGCATTTTACAATTAAATTATTCACATCGTGACGCCGCTCGCGCGAGTCTGACATAATTCTTAACGGGACGAGGGCAGCAGTCGGGCCAAATTGGGATACTTAACCGATGCAAAGCACCATGGAAACAGCTTAGTGTTAGCGCAAGAACGTTTAAAGAGAACAAAAGCACACAATGAAAGAAAAAACAAAAAAGTAGGAGCCATAAGCGTAGATACCGAAGCATAACGTAAAATAATGTATGTTTATGATCATATGTATTACAAGAAAGACTACAAAAACGAGACACGCGCATCTATATGTAATACAGATATGTATATTATATATACATATATGCATATATGTGTAAGAAGATAATATTATAGCCAACAGATAGAAATTATATCGGATCTAAGCTTAACGAGGTGGAGATGGGAGCGAACGAATGCGGGTGCGTGACATCTGTAAATGCACGTCCCGCGACATACTGTGTTAAATACTTTTAGCCGTAAGAGAGAAATAAGGAAGCACACATTGAGAAGCGTAACTCGTAAGGGAAAAAATAAATGTTGTGGCTAGCTTGCCGGACCCCCTCCCCTCCTCCCGTGCCCCTAATTATATATATATATACGTGTGATGTATGGGACAAGAGAGAGAGAGAGAGAGAGAGAGAGAGAGAGAGAGAGAGAGAGAGAGAGAGAGAGAGAGAGGGAGAGGGTGCATGGAATTGCGTGAAAGAGAGCGTGCGTGAGAGAAAACGGATGAATAGGGCGAGCATACGAGGGCGAGGCGCAGAGAACGAGTGGTTTGGTGGTCGGGCGGAGGGATGAATCCAGCGAAAGTAAGAGCGAACCATGGGGAGAATAAAAGAAAGAGTGAGAGACACGATTCAGCCGAAGAAAACGTTCCAAGAGATAAAAATCCAAAGATAAAAAAAAGAGAGAGGGACACAATTGCGATCACGTCCGATTACAGAGAGGAGAGGGAGAGAAAGAGAAAAATTACGACACACGTTCCTTCATTGTAATCCCGTAGCTTTTCGTATGACTTCGACGAAATTCTGCGTTTGCGGGGCCTCGAATAGACACGGCCCCTCTCCCTACCCCGGTGTGAGAGACGCGGCATATCACTTACGACCGTATGCTAAGAAGTTAGGTGCCTTTTTCCACTTCTTTATGTGTATGCATTTCGGTAAAAGAGAACGACAACGAGGGGAAGCGTGAGAGCAGCAGGGAGCAGCGAGGAGAGACGGGGAGTTAGCGAAACGCGAGAACGATCGGGGAAAAGGGGGCGAAACGTATGCACCGGCGAAATATACATATATTGTAATATCACGCATTAAAAAAAGAAAAAGAGAGAGAGAGAGAGAGAGAGAAAAAAAGAGAATACGGCACGGCGAAGAGTTCGAGGGAAGGGGCCGGTACGACATCCATCCATCGTGCATCGCGTTCGGCGTAGTGCTCATACATACATACATACATACGTATGACAAATGTGTGTGCGTATGTGTGTGTGTGTGTGTGTGCGCGCGGTACACACAGCCTCCGGAATGATAGGTGCGCGAGACGTGTGTGTAGGAAGCGAGCGGCGACAAACGTCGTCGTGATAATAAACGAAATGCGACGCGGGGGCGATCGAGCGCTTCGTGACTTAAGTATACTTCCGTGATTAAACGTATGGCCCGCGGGGTTCTATGGCAGCCTGCGTTGCGTGCTTAAGTTTAAGGAAACTAAGGACGGCTCGTGAGCGACACGCTGAGCGAAAGCTATATTAATGTACATGTAATTTGCAACGACGTGACATACGCGCGGGCGCAGCGGCGCACGCAGGCACAACAACAGCGACAGCAACAGCAACAACACGACGCCAACAATAACAACAACAAAATATACACAACTACCACCGAGACATAACAACAATACACGAAACCGTACACGTACGGTAGGGAAAACGAGAGAACGAGAGAAGAGAAGCCGGTGTAACGCGCGATGCAAGGCAGTGGAAACAGACAGCGTGTGCACACAGGCACGACAAGCAGGGAGGTGGGGGGGGGGGGAAGGGGGCTGCGTTACACTAGCAGAAACAATTTTCCACAGGACACACACACACACACGCACACACACACGCATACACGACACTACCGCGAGACGCCCTGGGACATGCGTAAGAAAAAAAACGTGTATGATATTATATATACATAACATAAAGTACACTATAAATAATGATGAATATAAATAAAAAATATATATAAATACTATATAAAAAAAGTAAATAAAATATAAATATGAAGGAAGTATATAAACAAAAATATAGGATAAATCACGCATAGGCTTAAGAATACAAGATATTATTATGATGATGTATGGTTGGTTTATAATGTAAAATATATTATAGAAAATGTATGTGCGTTTTTGCTGTCTCTTTTAATCCTGATTCGACCCCGCATCACCAACCCGACGAGATTACTCGCTCGGGGGAGCAGCGACGAGATGTATGCACGTGATGAAGATGCATCCCAACACCGAAAGTCGTTAGCCAACGGGCGAACACTCCAGGCCTCGCGCATGAAATGAAATGTCAAATCGGCGAAAAGCCACGGGAAATCCCCGTGAAAAGATTCGACGGTGCGATTAAGGTAAGTTTGCACACATTTGTGTGACCGACGACGACGCGAAGAGGTTCGCATTTATGAAATGAAGAAAGTCCAATCCGCTGATAATTTCCGCGCGATAACTTACTTCTTTTTTACGCTCGCGCGCACGCGCGCGCGGCTGTACTAATTTCGCAACGATAATCTTTGCCATCTGTTTATATGATGAAAACAAAGAGCATTTAACTCTAAGTACAAACAGCGCGTAACAATTAAACGTTTGCATTCAGCGGTAATTAAACGTAAATATCACTCGCATCGATAGTAGCCGCGAGATATAACGGCTGTATACGCTTGTTCTCCCCGTTAAAAAAATAAGGGATGTGCGCGCCGCGCGCCGCAACGTGCGGCTGGTAATTATACAAACGCGGCAAGCAACGCGGGAACGAGGAGAAGGGAAGAAACACGATGCAGCAGCAGCAGCGCGCAAAACATCAATCGAAAAAGAAAAATCGGGAGTTACGGTGCGCTGACGATTTAATCCTGCAAATATTTGCGTATCCCAATCTGAAATCATTTCCGTGTTACATACGTGTAACATCTTCGAATCTCGGTCAGTGAATTAGTACGACGGTAGAGCTTGTAAAATTTTCTAATAGGCAGAGAGAAGAAAAATACCGTATGTACTCTGCTATACGCCAAGGTACATTTCAACAATTTCCACGATTCCTCATGTGTCAATAGAAAACGTTAGAGAATACGCCAGAATACAAAAAAGGGCTGAGAGACAGCAAGTCTCGCGACGAGCGCGAGGGTGCCGAATACTTGTTGTCATGACTGCTGTCACGTCGATGTTTCTACGCCGTTGAAAAGTACCACGATCCGCCAGACAGTAATTGCCGAATAACGCGCGCAACGACATGTGATGCACGCGAGATGTGACGAAATTGAAAATAAACAAAGTGAGCCGACGATCTCCAGAGTAAGGCTCACGCTGAGAGCTGCGAATGCCGCTCTGTGAATTCACCCTTTGCGCAACGCTCTCTCTTGCTCTCCCTTCATCCCCCCCCCTCTCTCTCTCTCTCTCTCTCTCTCTCTCTCTCTCTCTCTCTCTCTCTCTCTCTCTCTCTTTCTCCTCCTCTACGTATTCGTGCACACACTTGCGTACACGTTTCTGCATAGACCGAGGGGATCGTACGTTGCGTATAACCGGTAGATATAGTCGCGCTTAATTGCGAAGCAGGGGTGCGGTGCCCGGTTATTTTAGCCCGGCTGACGGACGCGCGGACATGACAGCTGAGAAAGTCCGAGCTCTCCCCGTTCGTCCTGCGTGCAGTAACATCGCAGCAATGCTCAACCACTTACGTGTCGCGTTGCGCTAATTATTTTCTTGGCCGTGCTAATTTCGCTGCGTCGGCAAACGTCGCTTCCTTTTTCACAATGAGAGGAGAAAGAGAAAGGGGGAGGGGGAGGGGGGGGGAGAGAGAGAGAGAGAGAGAGAGAGGGAGAGAGAGAGAGAGAGAGAGCTCGATCTCGCCACGTGTATTCTCGTTTATCATATTTGGATTTACTCGGAAAATCCGCGAGAAATCAGACACAGTGGTAAATATTGATATAAATGCGTGGAAAAAGGATCGTATTATCCGATTGATAATGGCGCAGCAATATTATCGGGTACGATGTAATTACATGTAATAAATTCCAAAATGACTTTGCTCAACTTTTTTAACTAAAGCACCCTCTCGCATCGGGAGTTTCTGCGTTTAATATTTTAGGATCTTAACAAATTGTGAGAGAAATATTATAAATTTACGCAAATCCCCCCGCGAGTCGGAAAACGCGTTTTAATTGTCTGCGCGCGCGCGCGCGCGCACACGCGCGGTATCGTTAGACCAAATGATAAAATATAACGTTGCATTTCGAAGTGCAGCCGGGCTTAGGGTTAATGACCGCAAAATTTGGGAACCTCTATCATATGGATACATGTTCAGCAGCACGTGTACACATATACGTATATACGATCCATCACGTATCTTTACGCGCATGATATGTAGATACGCGTCTCTGTATACGCGAACGTACACACAACCGGCGCGCTCTCCGTTAATACATCGAATACCCAACGGCCGTACAAGAGAATAGCGTAGTATAAAGCATAAACTACAATTAGTGGTAATCCGCGTGACACGGGCATGGCACCCTTTGCGCATATTAGAGCATTAGCTGCCGAGTCATACGAGCGAACCGTACATCATTTCGGGACGTGCCCACGTCTACCGGCAAAATCGTTAAATTTACGAAGAAACACGACTGACCCGATACATAGTGACTGAATATAACTCGCGAGGCATGGCGCCCGCGGCAGCATCGTGCGTATCGCGTCGTTATTGCGCAAATAACGGGATAAGTTTTTACGCAAAATTGCGCGAGCGTAATGATACGGCTGACGGGGGAGGGTTTCGTCGGGGAGAGACTCGGGCGATCGAGCTAAATCAAGCCAAATGGAACGCCTTGCTTTGCATGCTGGCGAACTCCGTTATGTTATGGACGGATCATTAGACAGGACTGTTCCTATTTGCCCCGCGACTGCATGATTATTTACTGCTCCCATGTCGCGAAAACTAGTTTGCATCGACCACGGTGATAAACGATCTAAGCTCGCCGCGTTAATGCCGCGGGTTAATGCAGTTCTCGTGATTATCAAGACGTTGACGACGCATCTCACGGATAAAGACTCGGAATCCTGCCACTTATCTGTACAGTCGAGTAAGTACGGCAACGGGGGCACCACGATTTTATGGTTTCACGGAAATAGATATGGACTATACAGTCAAGAGCCAAGCGAGGCAGAACGCGATCGTAAAAAAAAAAAGAAAAAGAGAGAGAAAGAAAGAACGAGAGAGATATTGGACTATTCCGGAAAGGTGCATCGTCTGCAGAGTCTGTTTTAAGAGGATGAAAGATTCTTGAAATGTAAGTTCTTTTCCTATGATTTGCGACGCAAAGCAGATTACTTAAAAGTTATGGCGGCCGCCCACACCGGCATCGAGCCGTTATCGACGCGGTTTACGCAGATACATCAATAGCTGTTACACACAGCCATTTACATACCCTTATTTTTTTACGTACCTCCGAGAACGTTAAGGTTTCTATAAAATAAACTCGCACGACCGCAGCGCAGCTTTTATGATCCGTAACGCTTTTTACAGCGCAAAGGGAATCAATCGGCGCGAGCGCGTATCTTCGGGAGAATCAAGGAAGATAGCGGAATAACAACGATCGATCGCTTTCATCTTAATCTCTACTGACATTCTATTTCCACATTATTCCCGGCGATACAAATTCTGCACAGCCCGCACTTTTTTCTTTCTTTTTTTTTTTTTATGAAAATAACGTCGGAAAAATTCTGGCCGATTGTCACGACTCCGGATCATATTCTTTTTTTTTTACGCGAAATAATTTCAATAAAAAGTTCGAAACGGTCGATTCTGCACTGGATGTTGGGATGAAGTTTGGTTTTACAAACTGGATTCAGGAACTGCACATTCACGCTAGGTATCCCATTCCGTATCAACAGTCAGTTTCAGTTACTTTGTAGTAATTTGCCTAACAGATAACTATGGTGCAACTTTTATTAGCGAATACAAATCAAACGACTTGCGTGAGGTGCCCATAGTCGGAGGTTGTAGCCTGATCAGACGTACTACTTTTCGAGAACATGCCCTCATTTTTACATTGCATCCTCGGACTTCCTCGCGTATTCTTTATATACTGATTCTCATTTCACATTCACAATTCGTGATCATAAATTTGGATATATTTTCTGTTCTATTTGCTACCTTCGTATACTGCGGGCATATATATCAGCAGTCAGATTTATATGAATCTGTGAAATACCGTTCTCCGAATTTTTTCACGCCAAATTTATAAACAGTGTTGTGATTAATATAATATGCAAAACGAAATGTAAAGCGCTTTCGCGTTGTTTTTGTCATTAAATATAGAGCATTTATTTCCAGGATACTCATTCATTAATTATCGGACGGTCGTATGTTTATTTTATGTCAGTGAAAAGCGCGCAAAATAAGCATTGCTCGGCGTATCCTCCAGAATAAACTCGAGCCAAAATTTTGCCTTTACAATAACACTGCAAATTCTGTCAAATTTAAAGGACCAATAAAGAATTTCAAGATATAACACGATGCAAACTATTGCACTACCTGGATACTGCAAATAATGACTCACTGTCGTTACTTTTATCTTGAATATTGTAAAGAAAAATATTTCAAAATTATTTGATACTTGATTATCTCTCATAATATTCTACACACATCTATATTTAATATTTATTCTTAATTTCCATCAGCAATGTATTAATTAGTTAATCGTAATTTATTAAGCTGCAAATAAAATATGTGAGATGGGTAAATATTAAATAATTCAATAAAAATTAAAGATTAATATGCAGATAAATAAAAGAAACAATAATTTTTTATTCCCTCATCTCTCTTCCTCATCTCGATATAATGAGATATTAAATAATTTTCTTTGAATATACAATAAATAATTAACCATATAATTGCTAAAATTTTATTTCTAAAATTCTTTTTCTTTTCCCTCTTTTAAATCTCTGTATCGTGACAAGTTTCTCACTTCAATAAAAAATCATAAAGAAGTTGTTAAGGAAGAAAATTTTCTTTTTATTCGTTTCCTGATCTTTATTGAATTATTTGATTTTTTTATCTCGCATACTATATATTTACAGTAGGTAAGTAATTAATACATTGCTGATTGAAATTAAGAATAAGATGAAACGTATTTTAGAATATTGACAAATAATTGAATATTAAATAATTCTATAGAATAAATCTTTCTTTAAAACTCAACATAATCGAGCTAGGACAAAATAGCTTACACAATGCTGTAACTCCAGATTCTCTGTTGATGCTTCAAGTTTGGTGGAATTTGCAGGGTTAATGTAGAACCAAAATTTCGACTCGGTAAAATAAACAGTAATGCACTACGATACACCGTAAGCGCCAATTAAGTTTAATTGATGCCTAAACCGAACAAAGGAAATGCGAGGCGCGGAATTCCAATTCCTTCATTTCAATCAACAGAAAAGTTTAGAGCAACAGCCTTGGAATGGAGCAAATGTGGTTCGCAGAATTGGCCTCATCGGTCACCAGAGAAGCGTGGAACAGCGTAGTTCCCTCTGCCATTCTCATTTGCGGTTGTCGGTCCACTGCCATTCCACCACCCTCGCAACCGCTTTCGTCCTTTACACCTTCGTATATTTCGTTCCAACAACACGTTACGTTGTAAGTCTCCTCTGAACGGCCGTAAGATGCATAGTGATTGATTGTTTGGCGCTTCGGTACCCGCCGGAACTATTGAAAGTGGTCGGGAACGAGCGTCGGAATTCAATAATTCGATTCTCACGCAATGTTCTGATTAGATCACGTCACGATAATAGATGATGTAATTAAGTAAAAGAATTTTGGACATGTAAACAATATTTTAACCAGCGTACCACATATATCCATTCCAAATTAATATTTCAAGTCAATTAATATGACGTTGTTGTCGAGTGCCTTTTGTATTGGAGCAGTAGCACACAAACACGTTATCGAATAAATAAATTATTATTTAAAAATAGCTTTGTCGTCATTCATTTTTGCTCTCTTTTATATTTTCCCAGTTTTACTTTGTTTTCCACAAACCGATGAAATAAAGATTATACGCATATATTATCAGTAATGTTATTTTCAAGCTTTCAAATAGTTTTCCGACATAAAAACCAAGTTATATATATCCACATCTCAAAGAAAAAATAGAATATATTTAAAACATACAATTATGTTATCATAATATATAATTTTTTATTCAATATCATCTCGTTCCAGAATATCAAATGAAAAAATTATATATATATATACACTGATACGTTAAATTTTTCTCACACTGATAAATACATCGCGACAAAACAAATTTATTCTCTTTCTTATTGAAGCACATGTACTGTAGCATCAAAGTGCATAGCGTGTTGTATGCATAGCCTCTCAAACTTGAAGATCCAGTCAAGGGTCAATGCGTGCCAATTACGAGAAGCTACCTAAATCTCCCTTGAGAGTACTTCTCGCTTGAAGGGTGAGTGTAAATATCGTCATTAGCAAAATTAGTAAGTGTCAGGAAATTAATAATTTGAATAATCACGTTATTGTAGTATCTATATGAGGATACAAAGAATTATCATTGACAAATATCCCACTGCTGAAATTTATAATCTATATAGTTCTCTTCTATATTTTTAATTTTTGTATATTTTTCTATAAAAAGAAAGAGATAACAAGGACTAGGGAATTTATATTCACTAAAAATCAATAGAAGAAGATAACTGCCGACCAATGGTAACTGAATTCTAGTAGAAACGTAGTACCTCTAGGGAATAATACGCGAGTCGTGTGGTTACTAGAAAATTTTTTCCCTTTCTGTAAATAACAGATATGTAACATGTAGCAATTAATTATAGTGTTGTTTTCTATCACGTATACACACTATTTCCTGTAAATATTATTAAAAATGACAGAATGTTATTAAAAATTGTATTCGAAAAATACAGTCTGCATGTTCCGATATTCACTGCCAACATTGAAAAAACATAGTTTGTGTCACGTATACTATAGATTTTCAGTGCTGGCAGTGAATATCGGAACGCAGCCATATGGTCTGTTCTGTTTAGCTACACTACTGAACTGGTGCGATAAGTTAAAGTGAGAAAAAATATAGTTGTCTCATTCTAACTTATTGCACTAGTTCCGCAGTGTGCAGCTAGAAAGAACAGACCAATAATGGACAGGCATTGTCTTTTGGGACCTAACTTGATTGGTACTTAGAAGTATCAGATCTAGAAGCATATGCGAATCACAAGTAACTCAATAAGCATACAACAGTTATGTTTTTTGATCACGACCAACATGGTATCATAGCAAGCTTACTGTTTGAAATTTATCACTATCTTGTACGATTGAAATATAGTGAAAGTATATGTACCTATGTGTTCTTTTGTATAGTAAACAAAAATCTTAGTGTTGAGCACAGTTCAAAATAGTTATCTTTGACCTTAGTGCATACTTTGTGTCAATACTTAACCTTAAAACTGAGATTATATTATGAAAACAAATTATTTTTTAAATTTGTAAATTGTTATTTGTAATCCAGCAACTAAAATAAAATTAGAAAAATGTCGTATTTAACGAGAAAAGAAATAGACGAAATGAAGCCTCAGATTGAAAAAGCGGTTCACAAGTTCCTTGGCTTCAGTGAACCAGCAATAGTTACTACTGCTGTAAATTGTATCACTTCTGGGTATGATAAACGTAAAACAGCAGGTCAGTAGTAAATGTGTAACAAAAATATTTTACATAAAACGTCTACTGTCAATTTTTATATGAAAGGCAATATTACAATATACGTGCGACATGATAAGAATATGTATATATGTATAAAATTTTATAATATATATTTTTTAAATTGTAGACAAATTATCAGCATTATTAGAAGAGAAGAAAGCTTCTAAATTGACAGAAAAAATATTTACAATATACGATGATACTAAAGCAGCTCAAAAAAACAAAAAGAGAGCTCATGCCGAAGATAAGGATAAAGAAAAAGATGTAAAGAAATCAAGATTTAGAGATGATGATGTAAAAAATGACAAGCCTATAGAGACTCAATATTCTGAAGATAAGGTACACTATAAAATTTCTATTTTCACAATCGTAACTTTCTAATATTAGTATAATACTTTCTGTATGTGTTCTAATACTTGCTTTATATATATTTTTAGATAAGACAAATGATGGCTAATGCACAAAGGGAAATAGAAGAGAGGAAAAGAGCTTTGAAAGCAACAAACCAAGAAGATATTTCTGCAAAGCCGCTATTCAAGGGACGTGACACATTACCTACAGTAGGGAGCATGTATAATCAGGGCCTATTAAGTAAAACGGATTCAGACAAGGCACGGAAAATAGCTGCATTGCAAGCTCAAATCAGGAATAAGCTAAACTCAGGGGTACTTGGTAATGTTAATGTACCAGACAAACCAACACCTTTAATCTTAGATGAATCTGGCAGAACAGTAGATATAACAGGCAAAGAAGTGCAACTCACTCAAGTAGTACCCACTTTAAAAGCTAATATACGTGCGAAGAAGAGGGAAGAATTCAAGGCTCAGTTGCAAGAGTCGAAAGGTCCAGAAGAGATACAAGATACGTACTTTTTCGACAATAGAATAAGAGTGAAATCAGCGGTACGCGGTAAACGTTCATTGAAATTTCACGAACCGGGCAAGTTCCAACAACAGGCGGAAAGAATGCGCATGAAGGCGCAATTAGAAAAACTACAAAATGAAATTAGTCAAATTGCTAGAAAAACTGGTATTAGTTCGGCGACTAAATTAGCTCTCATAGCACCTAAGAACGAAGCTCTCTCTGAAGATGTGCCTAATGTGGAATGGTGGGATTCCGTTATATTAACCGGTGGATATCCCAATGAAGATGAGCCAACGACAATCAAAAGTTCTACTATCACCAATTTAGTGGAGCATCCGACGCAAATGCGAGCCCCGAGTATATATTAAATTAATTTTATCTCTCTCATGTATCTCTCTCTCGTTAATATACTCGTTAAAATACACTATCAACTCACACGTAATTATTTCGTACCGTTACAGCGGATCCTCTGAAGCCGATATACATGCCTGTTTTCCTCACGAAGAAAGAACGTAAGAAATTGAGGAGGCAAAATAGACGAGAGGCATGGAAGGAAGAGCAAGAGAAGATTCGATTAGGATTAGAACCACCGCCAGAGCCGAAGCTACGTATCTCGAATCTCATGCGAGTTTTAGGGACCGAAGCTGTGCAGGATCCTACTAAAATCGAAGCTCATGTACGGCAACAAATGGCCAAGAGATTGAAAGCCCATGAGGACGCGAATGCAGCGCGGAGACTTACTGCTGATCAACGTCGCGAGAAAAAAGCTAGGAAACTTAAAGAAGATACCAGTCTCGGTGTACACGTTGCCGTTTACAGGTGTGTATGGATATATTACACATTACGCGTATATATTGTATGTGTAATTTTATCCTGCGCATCATATATATGCATAACGTATAATAAATGTTTTTATTACAGAATACGCGATCTTACGAACAACAATGCCTCAAAGAAATTCAAAGTGGAAACCAATGCGAAACAACTCTACCTCACCGGTTGCGTGATGCTGTTCAGAGACTGTAATGTTATTGTAGTAGAGGGCGGAGCGAAACAATTGGCCAAGTACAAACGATTGATGATGCATCGCGTCAAGTGGGAAGAGGATATAGTAAAGGATAACGACGGGAACGACGTACCAAACAGATGCGTGCTAGTTTGGGAGGGAACGAGCAAGCAACGGCATTTCGGCGATGTGAAGACTAAATTGTGTCCGATCGAGAAGATGGCTCGAGAACATTTCAAGAAGCATCAAGTCGAGCACTATTGGGACCTGGCCTACAGTGGCGCGGTTCTCGATAACACAGATGACGTACGTTCTTAAGACGTACTCTTGTAAATTAACGAGGCGTATACTATTACAAATGCAGTGATAAATTTCTGTACAACTTAATAAAACGGAGGTACTATGAGGAGACAGACAAAAGAGATGTATCGGTGACTGATAAAACATAAATAAAAAAAAAATAGTGGTAACCTGAAAGATGTACTTGTGGTTACCATGCGATCCTACATTCGAATCTTGGGATAAGGCGCAGTCACGTCGCGCCAGCTGAACCTACTACATGTATAAACGTACGTCATATTTGACCGTCCGATCGTTTATACCGTATTTCGACAACAGCTACCAAACGTTAAGAGAAATTTCTGCTCGGCGAAGACAGCAATTTCGCCTCGTCCCACGCACGACACGACACGCGATTTATCACCGGCAACTATCCCGTTCATCTGCACGGGGAAAGTAGCGTACAGAGGGACGCGTGCGGGACTGTCCGAATGAATCACGGATGGTGTCATCCCGAGGAATCTTAATCCGCGAACGACATCGCGGTCGAGCCCGTACGCGACAATTAGCATAGCGCAATGGCGCTGTGATGTGCCTACTGTTATGACATTATGCAAAGGAAGACGCGCGCGCGCGCGTGCGATATGCCGCCGTCTCACGACGTACGAACGAAGGTGCGAACGGAACGTCGGGCCTTGAAACCTTCGGCACCTACGGCCGCAATTTCCAATAACGTAGCTGAGGAAAGGCGAACCTTGGTCCCGTTCATAACGCACTAATACGGCAGCCCGCCGTGCCGCGCGATGCACTTTTACCAGCCGCGTACGTGTTATACTTCGATGCACCACCGTGTATACACCATTGATAGCTCGCGATTGCTGCGATCCTGGTTGGGGCCCCACTCCCTAGGATAGACCGGACGGACTCCGAGTTTTACTTTCGTTCGTCCGAGCATCGCACTCAGTTCAGGTTTACCGCTGCGCGTTCTCGCGCACACCGTTCTCGCGCGGCTCTTGCGAAATTCCACGGGGCAGATGAATGCCACCGCGTATTAAGTACAGGAGTGATCCTTACGTTGCGAGGATATCGCGCGCATTATCCCGAGAAAGATGTTGGTTCCGGCCAGAAACATCGCCGCCGCCGGCACGCTCGTCTTCGTATCGCGGTGAGTGCTTTTCGATTGTACCAGTATACGTTCCAGCGTATGCGATAGGTCAGCGATTAATGTTATTCGTTAAAACAAAAGACTTGTGCACACGTCCGGTTTGAAATGATGATATGGAAATTGCGGCGGCTCTCTTGCGGTTCAACTAATGTAATATTTGTAATAGCGTCTGCAAAACTCAAATTCCTTTTTGCTTTGTAAACACTGATCTGACGATTTGAGAGGGCAAAGTAATAAATAGATAAGGACATGTGATTGCAAATATGCCTTGAAAATTCCGACAGCCTCATTTCCCGCGCGGCAAAAGCAATTGGAAATGATACGCGAAAGAATTAATTCAAGAAACCGTACATAGAAAATTCACCTGTGAAGCAACACTGTTGATTCTAACCGACCGGCAGCTCCTGTTCGTTAAAAGAAGGAACGTGCTGTCCGTAATATAGGGAAGATGAAACAGCGCGCGAGCGAGAACAATGCGCTTACATAATTGACTATTTTTCCCAGTATGGGTTTCGTAAGGATCGTTAGCCGCTTCGAAATCGGAAGGGTTGATTAAGCGTGGGTTGTTACATATCGGATAATTAGCTCATAGATTCCATCCCGGCGGCGGATAAACAGCGAAACGGCAACGTTATGAAACCTGCTGCTAATGTGAATGTGTTGAAGTCTTGGCATAACGATTTGTACTCGCAGTCAGGTACGTTTCTCTCAATCTCATTACTTCATCAAAGGTTACCGATTACGTCGCGCGAGACCCGTTCGGGGTCTCCACATAAATCGCCGTACGATCGTCGCGTGGGCGACACGAAACTAATTGCTTAATAATTATTATAATAATATTGTACAGTCGCTGCGCCTCGCATACCATGTCGGCTCGCGCAAAGATCTGCGCTGCAGACTTGTTGCTAAGACAATACATCTCGTACAGATTATCTCTGACTATTATTTGAAAATAATAAGTCACTTTGAGGCGTTTATTCGTGAGGATGAAGATTGCGAATGTCAATCAGGATTTTATATAAGAGGCGTGAGAAAATATATAACTCACTGCAAACTGTACCGTCGTAGTGCAGTCAACGCAGTCCTTCGATGCGGTCATTGTGATGATCCTTCGACGCAGTCATCGTAGTCCTTCGGTAGGATCGTCGCAGCGAATTTGACACTTTTCCTCAATGCGATCGTCTGAAACGAAAAAGATTCGAACGAATGTTAGAAATAATGCTTCCGCAAAAATGGAAATTTAGTCGAATTCGAACTGAACTCAGTGCCGAAATAGTGCCGAAATTGGCATTTCGGCGAATCGTATTTAATTTCATCGAGATTTAATTTCATCCGATGCTGATTATTCGCCGGCTAATTGCGTGGAAAAGTCGCCTGATAGTCACAAAGTTCAAAAATCGCGCGAGATAGCTTCGTAACATCGTACGGAGAAGCGACGCACACTTAACGACCTCTCCATATGGTCGATTACTGTAAAAAGAATAAATCATCACGCGAGTAGCGTTCTAACGCAACGTAATTATGTAATTTACCCCGTCGATCCTACCGATCCTTTAAGTCAGCGCAAATCTCCCTCGCGCCCGCAAAGTGCATGCTCGTGTTCGAACAACAATCAAGTTCCGGGTCGATAAGGAGATTAACGGTTCAGACGTAATCGGTCGAGAGTGATCGATCCGCGAGGCGATTGTTTCCATCGATTCGCGCGAACGCTAATCATGGGAATAAAGAAGATTACGTAAAGCAATCACAAAAGAACCAGGAAGGATCCTAAATGTCAGCCGCCGTTCGACCTCCCCCTGAGGTCGCCCGTCGTATCTGCTCCGACCTTATGTCGTATCGTAAAAAATAGCACAGTCCCGCTCGAGAAATTGGCCCGAGGCACATGCTCGAGTTGATGAATGAATTTGTTGCGGTAAACGCCGCCATGAATAATGCCTCCAATGTAGCGAGGCGAAATGCCATCGCGTAGACAAGGTCTTCGGAGTTCATTGCGATCGCGCGATAAATTACGAAACGTGTTTGTAATCTATTCAATATCATGTGTCTCGGTTTCGCTGTCACGTAGGGCAAATTACGCGAAACCGCGCTTGCCCTTAACCCGCTGTACATCAGCGTTACGTCGTCGTAACGTGACTTCAACGAGATCTTATCGTGTGTCTATATTGCTAATACGCTGCTGAAACGTAGAGGAGCCAACGATAGATAAGAAGAGAAAAAGAGAGTGAGAGAGGGGGGGCGAGGGCGAGAGGGAGAGAGAGAGAGAGAGAGAGAGAGAGAGAGAGAGAGAGAGAGAAAGAGAGAGAGAGAGAGAGAGAGAGAGAATGAGTTCGCGCGCTGCACGATACACGCGGCGAGACGATGTCGACAACGAACATTTCGCTAATGGAACTAATTGCGCACGCGGACCTATTGCAATCAGGGATCGATAGAAATCAGCGCGGCTGCGTGACCTTAAATTCGCGCGTGTTCGCGCGAGAGGCAAATGCCGCGGCCGCGATACTTCTGTTTGACATTCATTTCGGTTCATTTGCAATGCGGATGTACGAGAACGTGCGATCGCATCCTTACCGCCGCGCGGCATTCGACGCTGTGTGTAATTGCGTTTTCAATGATTGATTGTATCGCGTCGTGTTGCTAAGTTAGATAATAACTGGCCATTGAAATCTGCATAACAATTATTGGATAACAATGAGCGACATGCCGCCGCCGTGCAGAGCGCGCGCGCGCGCACGCGTTCGCACAAGAGCGCACCTCGATTCCAGGGCGTAGCCGTTTCGCCGTGGCGGTATCTCACCACCGCGAGAATATGCGATCTTCTATCTATCTTTAGATCCCGATCCACAGATTCCTCGCTCTAACGACACTCGTCGGTGCCACGACCTTGCCGCCCAGAATGCTGCAGGATCTCGGTAGGCGCACCAACGTCTCCATGGAGCGGTACAGTCAGGCGGAACGGGCGATCCTGAACTCCCGCACGCATCTGAACCGCGGCTCGCCGTCCTGGTTCCTCGGCGCCTCGCATGAGATGACCGAGGGCGCCCAGAATCTGTCGAGAAGGGCCTTGAGGATCGAGACGATGGCGGTGATGCTCGTGGAGGCGCTCAACATGTCGTCGAAGCAAGCGTCCTCGGTGCTGCCAACGGTGGCCGCGATCCTGTGCCCCGACTCACCCAGCTTCCTGCGGGTGATGTCGGACTGCAAGAAGACGGATGTCCGTTTCAGGACGCACACCGGTCGGTGCAACAACGCGCTGCACCCGACCTGGGGCGCGGCTCTGGAGTCTTACGTGAGATTCCTGCCGCCGGAGTACGAGGACGGCGTTTCTCTGCCCCGTACAAAGCTGCCGAGCGCGAGAGAAGTCTCCTCGAAGGTACATTCCGGCGGGTTGGACCTTAAGCATCCTTACTTGATGGCGCTCACCGCGCTTTTCAGCCAGTTCCTCGCTCACGACCTGGCGCACACGCCCAGGATGGAATTGCCGGACGGCACCAGGCTCAAGTGCTGCGACGTCGACTATGAAAACTTCCACCCCGAGTGCTTCCCCATCCGGGCGGAGAACCCAGTCGGGTGCATGGAGTACGCACGGTCGGCGCCGCATCCTGGAAATTCGTTACAGGTAACCGCAAATGAAATCTTCCGTAACTTGCATTCACGAGGAAATCTTCGGACGCGCGCCGAGCTCTGCGATTTCTTCGCGTAAACTCGATTCGGGCATTTTTCACATATCCTGTGAATTCTACTTGAAGACTTGAAGCTCTCTTTCTCTCTCCCTCTCTGTCACTCGAATACGTTTGAAAGACGGCAATGGTGTCTCCGCTGATGATGGCACGTCGATCATCTACGAACGACGTGGGAAATTCACGTCTCTCGAAAGAATGGCTATCGGGAATATTTATAGCAAAAATCGCAGTGTTGAAACTTGAATACGAGCCTTCCCCGAAGCGCATCGCCGAGACAGCGAATGAATACCGAAACGAAACACGCATAAAGCGCGGGAAAAGTTTAGGATTAGGATTCTGTGGCGCGGAAGATTCGCGTGTACGTCAGATATCGTTCAATTCAGGGTTGCAAGTTGGGCTCAAGGCAGCAGATCAACCAGGCGTCCTCCTACCTCGACCTGTCGCCGCTCTACGGCAGCTCCGAAGAGACGGCCAGAGCTTTGCGGTCGGGCAAGGGCGGCTTGCTGAATACACAGCGAAAGAACCTGCCGATGGCCTCGCCGAGGTACGAGAGCTGCAGAAGCGCCAGCAAGGCGTTCCCGTGTTTCCTCAGCGGCGACACCAGGGTGAACGAGAACCCGGGTCTCACGCTGATGCACGTGCTGTTCTTGCGGGAGCACAATCGAGTGGCCGGGGAATTGGAACGGCTGAATCCTCATTGGGACGACGAGAGACTCTATCAGGAAGCGAGACGGATCGTTATCGCCGAGTTACAGCACATAACTTATAATGAGTTTCTGCCAGTCATCCTCGGGGAGAGCACCCTCGACAAGTACGTAACGTTTTCCTAAATTGCGCCTCGCTCATCTCCCAGCAAACGCTTCGAACATTCCTTTTCTTTCTCTTTTTTTTCTCTTCCAATGGACATTTGTCTGAAGTCTAAGACGTTGAGAGGGAGCAAAGCTGACAAAATGATGTATATCGCGCGCCACGTGACACCACGTGCATCTCTCGTGTGACGTGTATCTCGAAAGCGGTATCGACGACGTGTGCCCCGGCAGACAGGCGCACTCGCTTGACGCAATAATTTCATACATGCATCTGTCGTTTCCAATCGCGCATACGCCGGCTATTTCATAAATTATAAATTGGTGTCGCGTCCCGATAACTTCATTTGGCCGGCTTCAACGCGGCTTCTTGCCGCGTCATTACAAGAACTAATCGCAACACAGCCGGCGTACGCGATGAAAGATAAGCAGATAACGGTGTTGGGCTACACGAAAAGCGGTACTTCATCTCCAACGGCGTACGCGCGCGCGTGCATCGAGTCATATTTTACATATTTACGTAACGGGGCTTGCACACACAGAAGGCTCGCACCGCGACTCCCATAGCGCGAGTTATCTTCCCTATTGTTTGCAATTTTTTCATGCGCCGCGTCAGACGCGTCGGCCCGCGAGCCACCGACGAGCGCTTTTCCAGCATCAGCGAGTCAGCCGATCGGTGCCCTTTCCGAATCGATTTGCGCGACGACCCTGCTCACATAATCGGAAATTCCAACAGCGCGATGACTCCGCTTTACGTTCACTCGGGTGTCTTCCGATCGGCGCCAAATCAAATACACAACGCTCGTCTCGCACATGCGAGGAACATGTGTGGCGCAATCAAGTTACATCATATCACATCGACCCCCGCACTCTCCACGAGACGCAACACGCGTACGCGCGCGATTATCGCCTTTCTCCCGTTATCGTTGTCGTATCTGTTACGTGTTCCTGCGAAGGTTCAACCTGCGGCTGACACAGCGGGGCTACTTCCGAGGCTACGACAGCCGCGTGGACGCGACGCTCGCGAATTCGGCAGCGTCGGCCGGGCTCTTCTTCGTCGCCGCGCTGACCCCGAAAACCCTCGATCTCGTCGACTCGCGATCGGCGCTCAAGTCTGGCGAAAGGTCCTTACTGTCGGCCTTCTACGCGCCGCAGGAGTTCTACGAGGCTGGCGCGATCGACCGGCTGATCGTCGGAGCTACAGGTCAGTTGGGATCAGCCGTTGTAGTCGAAAACGTTAGTGTGTGAAGCAAAATTGCTGAAACGCGGCGGAAAGGAGGGGCAGGGTGGGGGGGGGGAAGAGATGTGTCGCGCGATAGTGAAATATGAGGATGAGGAGCGTAAGAAACGGATACGAGAAAGCGCTCATATCTCGAGACGGAATATCCGTCATAAATCTTCAGCGGTAATCTTCGCTATGAGTCTGACTGTGAGATTATGTTCTCATAACGCTATCGTGACGCGCGATTATCCAACGGCACGAAGATTTCATCCTTCGCGTTATACATCCATAACGTCATGATTTCTAAATTAGAATGCCTAACGTTCACTCGGCTTCTTTTCTAACGTGCGCGCGTAAACTCCTCCGCGCTTTTGCACAACATCGCACGGCGGCGCCAAGTGATGAATGTCACTCAAATTGCGCGTCGAGGAGGCCACACAATACCGGCAATCAAGTCAGCCGCGCTTGTCTCGCACCCAAGATGGAAATCAATGCATTACCTGTGGCCCCGGTATGTTAAAAAAATAAGGGAAATCATCTCGCGAGTGAAGGGAAATGCACTTGCCTCGCGAGATGCACCTCGCGCTCGATCGTAGTGAAATATATTTCAGTCAAACGAGGACGCAGCTCTCGCGCATTACAATTTACAACGATACACTGGAAAATGCCGTCGTTTCATGTAAACCGCTTAGCTGTGATTACTATTGTGCTTGGCGTGCACGCACGCTCCGTGCAGTCTTCATAAGATTGGCTTGACTTTTTATCACTTGAATATTTCCACCTTTCACTTTTTCTCTAAACGGTGTGTATAACGGTATTATGTTTTCATGAAAATATTACGAGTGAGGAAGAGAGAGAGAGAGAGAGAGAGAGAGAGAGAGAGAGAGAGAGAAAGAGAAGAAAGGATATTACAGTGGAGGAAAAATTCTCATATGACAATCCACGTTCTTCCTTCAAGAAAGAACTCCGTCATAGCGGAGTTTTATTAGCGTGGAAATTCTTATCACCGATAACTTAAATCGAAATCCGTCTTCTCGCGAGGAGAAGGAAAGCGAGAAGACTGCGCAAGCTTCGACACGATCTCACAAAAGTTCACGGAATATGTACTTCCATCTTCGCGCGCGAACAATAGCGCGCGCGAACTTTTTAATTACATAGTGGAAAAGAATGTAACATCGGTGAAAGGCACGTTGCAACGGTAGCGACGCCTTTTTTTGCGAAATTTTACGAGCGCACGTGACTCAAGGAAGTCAACGTAAAAAAGTTGATATTAAACTTTTTTGTACACATTTCGGGGAGCGGAGCGACGCAAAAATCGGGTTCCGTGAAAACGTGTACTCGTCCACGCTTGTCTCGGCCATCATTTGGGAACAGTCGGAATAGTAAAAAGAAAAGAGGGAGGAAAAAGGAGAAGTCCGGTTTATTCCTTCAAATTTTATATCCCGCAGCGCTATTTCGCGAAACGATCCCCAGCGTTACCGTGCACGACCCGGAATTTCCAAAGTGCTGACATAATTTTCCCGAAGACGGAGAACGGGAACGGAGAATGTCATTGTGTAACTTTCGTAAATTATAACGCCCACGAGAGAGGATAAGACGACGCGACGCGCGCGTAACTCCGTGCAAATTTAAATACCGTTTTCGTGCCGGCGCATACGTACGTCCCGATGATCCTTTTTTTTTCGTTCCTCGAACCGGTCCGAACTTTCAAAGAGAAGGAGGAAGCAACTTGGAAATTCTCCGCGCACACGTACACTAGTAAAATTGTCTAGGATGCTGACACGATTTACCGGCACTGACTCCCATGAGAACTTGGTTTTAATGACGATCTAGGATGCAAGATCTAATTTCCGCGACAGCGGGACATTCTAGGAAGCCTCTGCCTCCGGGCTTGAACGAAATACTCCTGGAACGATACTTCCACGACGGGAAGACCAACGACGTGGCCGTGGACTACGCAGCGCAAATTATACAGCAAGGAAGGGATCACGGCCTACCGCCTTACGTCAGATGGCGAGGCTTCTGTGATCTGCCGGATCTTGCCGACTTTCAGGACCTCAAAGGCACAGTGACCAAAGATACTGTCGAGAAGCTCAGAGCAGTCTACAAGTAAGATGAAATACAGAGAGAGAGAGAGAGAGAGAGAGAGAGAGAGAGAGAGAGAGAGAGAGAGAGAAAGAGAGAGAGAGAGAGAGAGAGAGAGAGAGAGAGAGAGTGTGTGTATATGTGTGTGTAAAAGATATAGGTAGTACACTGCAAATCCGAGTGTATTATTTTGACACGTATAAGCTGAAGCTTTCTTCACGCGTTTCTTGTCGTCTGAAATCACGTCTGATGCATTTCGATATCACTTAACGCGTTTAAACGCGTTAAACAACGTGATTTAAGACGACCAGATACGCGTAAAGGAAGCTTCAGCTTATATTTCATAATCATTCATAGCGTCAAAATTACACACTCGGGTTTGCAGTGTAATGTAGATCGTTATCACTTGAACTCGTACCGTGACTTTAAGTAAGAAGTAAATAGTATAATCATCACTCGAAATGTTCTACCGATTTTCTCGAGATTCTACCGATGTGATTTCGCGAATTGATCCAACCTGAAGAGCACCGTTCTCATTTCATTTGCAGGAACGTGGAGGATATAGATCTAGTGACGGGAGCTCTTTCGGAAGCGCCGATACCTGACTCTGTTCTCGGACCAACGTTTCTTTGTTTGTTAGGCCGAACGTTTCGGAATATCCGTTTAGGTAGACATTACTCTATCTTCGTGTAAGATGAATAATTTTCTATGGCGAAGTGAAGTGAATCTCGCGTCGCACGGGGCGCATTCTCGTCCTGTCGAATTTACAAATACGCGATCCGATTTCTCTGTCGCATTTTCTTAATTTCTCTTAAAATAACAATCCGCAGTGGAAGAGAGCGAGGGCCGAAGCGCGCTCCGTGTCTCGCAAATTTAAGACAGAATCGAAATTTTCATCTTATCTCTTACAATTTCCTCACATGTATAGGCGATAGGTACTGGTATGAAAATGGAAACACCCCCGGTGCATTTACGATAAAGCAGTTGGAAGAGATACGAAAGAGTACGATGGCGCAAATTTTGTGTCGCAACGGCGACAGGCTACAGTGGATGCAGCCGCGAGCTTTTATCTTGAAGGATCCTTTTCTGTAAATATTATTTCCGATCTCTAATTATCACGAATTCACTTACGAGTTCATAAACTGACACTGATGCAACGATATAGTCGACTGATGACGCGTTTAATCAAGCGATTTAATTCAAATATTATTTTTACTTTTCAGAAATGGCATGACAAACTGCACAGTCTACATAGCAGGATCCTTGAATTTAACAGCTTGGAAAGAAAGGACAGAAGATCCAATTTAATCTGAAACCTCACGTCCATCATCGTGACTTTAACATTGCTCATGTTAAACAATGTTGTTCCTGACCACATTAAGGATCGCATGTTCGATTAAAATCAGCGAGATATTTTGTTCCGCTACTACTTCCAAAATCGCGCAAATAAAAAAAAAACATGTTACATAGATGCTATCGCTAAGGTAAATTGATACAATTTATCTGTAGCGATTAATTGGAAAAATGTGTAATCGTCATTTCACTTCAGATACGGAACAAATCAACTTTAATCAAACGAAACTTTGTTAAGAAAATATTAATAACAATTAAGAATAAAAAATAAGATGTTTTTTTTTATAATCGATTCATTGTTGACCAATATATATATATTTTTTTTTTCTTTTTTTTTTATTAAGATTGCAACGTGCGTCAATAGTTTTAATACCTCATGTAACGAAAGAAGAACTGTTCATAATGATCTCCATCTCATTTCTAATACGCACATTTGTTAATACACATTTTGTTGTACTACTCGTTGTAATTTTATTGCAAGCTGCCACCGTTATTATATCTCCGAGTTATTTAATCTTAAGATTACGAATATATTTTCGCATGCGTTTGCATCATGGATATTCAATGTCGTTCTAAAAATGAAAATATTCTAAATTTGAAAATTTCGTTTGAACAATATGTATGATATAATATACGTATATGCGGGAGATATTCTAACGATGAATGATACACGATGGAGCAACACACGATGGAGTGATACACCGAATAATAATGCTGTATATAATACACACGCATATATATATATATATATATATATAGCTCGATCGTTTCAATCGAGCATTCGGTAGCATACTTCGTCTTCTTTTTTTTCCTTTTTTTCTCTCGCGTAGATTTAATCTCAGGACTTTAACTTATTTTAACTTCGATGTGTATTGCGCCCGAATAAAGTACATTATATAATATATTATACGCAACGATATGTAAACCTGTACGACGGATATCTCTTTTACGTTATTATATATTTTTCGTTCATTTGAAAGCCATATTAGCAGAGTATGAATCTCACCTAATTTCATCTTATATCAACAACTGTTGTCATCGTAACGTTATTCGAGGATCGCGAGAAAACAGTATCCGATCTCAGATATTCCGGATTGCAGCTCGTTTCCATACGAGCAACAACTTTCCCACTTGGTGCTATATGCTCGATTCAATATTTCACTTTTAAAACGAAACTGGCACCAAGCGCCATATATAGTTTCGATTGCAAAAGTTTTTTGACTTACCACGCGTAAGTCCAATGCATCTGCGCGTAACTATTGCAGGTTATCCGGGTTGTTTTGCCATATTCTCATCATGTTTGATACTTTGTCTTCCTCTCGCCTCTGAAACATTCACGACATTTTTCAAATCGTGAAAGGCCTAACAGATCAATCGCTCGAATCGCGTATTTTCAATAGCATATATAATCTTATATTTCTTTCGAGACGAGGAGGGGAGATTTAGATTCAGTTTAATCTGAGGACTTTTATTTATTTTAACATCGATATATATCGCGCCCAAATATACTTTATAATATACTGAAACATTATATATAATCTGTAAAACAGATATCTCTCTAGTACGTTTTTTTATATTACTACATATTTTACGTTCATTTGGAAGCCATATTGGTAACGTACTTTTATGTTCATTTGGAAGCCATATTGGTAACGTACTTTTTGCGTTGGAACTACGAATCTCGCGTATACTAATATATAAACTAAATCTCACCTAATTTCATCTCAAGTCGACGCCTGTTGCCATTTTAACGTTACTTGACACGAAGAATTTACAAGGAGACGGTATTCGATCTTGATTATTCCGGATTGCCGCTCAATACTTTACGCTCAATTCAACGTCTCGCTTTCGAAACACGGAAATTGGCGCCTAACATTACGCGCATTCCGATTGTAAAATTTGTTTGACTTACCGTAGATGCTGACATCTAACGTCACAGAACGTAACTACTGCAAACTATCCGCGTCCTTTTCTCATCGCGATTTGTCTCCCTCTAGTTTCTAGAACATTCGTGATGTTTCTCACAAATCACACAAGACATAATAGATGAATCGTTTGAATCGCGCATTTTCGATAACATATATCGTTTTATTTCTTTTCTTTCGAGGCGGGAAGAAAAGTTAGGTTAAATTTAGCCTAAAGACTGTGACCCATATTCAGAACATGCTTATAATTATGTTAGTGCGCTGTTAACTAATCAGAAGGCATATTGCGTGGCTTTTCATTGGTTAACAACGCGCTAACATAGTTACAAGCGTGTTCTGAATATGGGCCCTTATCTCTATTTTAATTTCGATGTGTACTGCACCTCAATAAAGTATGTGTAATATTATAAATTAATATATTGCCACAAGACGTATAAATTATAAAACAGATATATGCATCGTGTCTTTTGTGTTACTATATTTTTTATATTCATGAAAAAGCCATACTTTATGTACATGTACCTTTTGCGTTAGAAAGAGAGAATTTCGAATCTCGCGTATATCTCTGATGCAACCACGACTGCGTTCCGATATTCACTGCCAGTACTGAAAATACATAGTTTGTGATCTTAAATATAAGACTGGACTATGAATACGGCCCTACATCTTACCTAATTTCATCTCATATTAGCAACCGTTGCTATCATTAACGTTACTCGACACGAAGAGCTTACAAAAAAATAGCATTTGATCTCGATTATTCCGGATCATCGCTGCTCGATGCTTTAATCGTCGCACGATTTAACATCTCGCGTTTGAAAGTCGAAAATTGGCGCCCAGCCACATATAATTCCGGTAGCGAGACCTCTTTGACTTACCATGCACATAAACGCCTAATGCAACAATGCGCAGCTATTGCAGCTATCCGCATAACTTTATCAAAACAATTCCTCCTATATATATATATATATATAACGACTTTTTTAATATCTTATCGTGTTTGATGCTCGATCCTCTTGCCTCTGATTTCAACGGAACATTCGCGATTCATCTCGAATCACGGCGGACGTAATAACCATGTATAGCTACCATTGGCGGATTCCGCAAGATTCGTTATCTCATTAGTGGACGTGACCGTAACCATTTCCCGATCATCGACGGGGAGCAACACGAAGTGCGAGCCTGCGAGCGTGTCTGCGCATTACGGGTCTTTTCATTCGCGGTTGCGTCATTACACGTGAAGAGGGTAACCCGCCTATCCTACTAATTTGTTGGAACTCCAAGGAATCGTCAAAAGAAAGCCAAAATGTTGACCGCCGCGAAGATGCTGAGCCGCACCTACGTTGGTGTATCAGGTGACATAGTCAGAAAGCAACAATTCAGCACAATCCTAAAAAATGTGAGTCTTGATAGCGAAATCGTCACGCGGTTTCGTCGTGCTTTTTCTAGCTTCTTGCAATCGTAGCTATTTGTGTGGTCATCATTTGACGAAATGGTTCGCCGCTGACGATGCGTATTTATTACTATAGCCGATAGATTTTAAATCACTTCGCGATTGCAAATAGTAATATTACCCCGATTAATTACATTAATCTCGCTACGACGCCGATTTTAAAGCCGGCACGTGAACGCACTATTATCTTACGTTCACCAAATACCTTTAGATCTTACAGAATGATAACAGTTTTAGTCTCTGATATTTTATTCTTCAGTTTGATTACTTGACAATGACTATTCTTTGCTTCAGGAAACTTTCAGTCCTGCTATTATGATTTCTATTTTGCAACAAGATTCTCAGATAAAAATCCTAGCAGTATTAAAAGTATACTTCCATAAAAAATTGATGTATATATGTCAAATGCATATATAAAATTAATCTAATTATTGTTCTACATGAGAAATAAAAATTTTGCTGTTTTAATTATTAATGTTCTTTTAAATTGACAAAATAAGTTACAAGATAATCTATGAATTGTAGCATTTCTCCTTACCGTTATGGTAAGCTTAAAAAAAAATTATAATTCCATGTTCCTTCCTCTTCCTTAAATTTATTTAATAAAAATTTTCTTGAGAATATCCTGATATGTATAATTTGTATATGTGTGTGTATATATGTACATACATATATATGTATATATATGCATGATAAAATGATCTAAATATTAAGATATATATATATATGCATATATTAGTCTATTCATTCTTAATATATTAAAGGTTGCTGTTCCATTAGTTACTGTACCACAACGATTTACTGACTTACAACAATATCGACACAAGTGAGTAAAAAGAATATATATAAAATATAAATATATCAATTCTTGTATATATTGATATTTTATTAATATTAATGTCATATTTATATTGATATATATTATTGTATGTCACATACTAGATTATGCGCATCAGAATTCACAAAACATCAATCATGATATTATAAACACAACACTATAAATCTTAACATATCTCTTTTTGATCTAAAATAATATGAAAATAAATCAATTATAGATCGGAAGGTGTAAAAGGTGCAGTTATTGGTATCGATCTTGGAACTACTTTCTCATGTGTAGCAGTGATGGAGGGTAAACAAGCTAAAGTTATAGAAAATGCTGAAGGCTCTAGAACTACTCCATCTTATGTTGCTTTCACAAAAGGTAATTGCTAAGTCATTGTTAGCATTATTTTTATATATTGATAAGCTAATGACTTTTGCATTCTATTATATGTCATTATAAGTTGCAGTAATTTAATAACAATTCATAGATTTCGCAAATATCTTTATCTTTTCAGATAACGAGCGTTTGGTCGGTATGCCTGCAAAACGACAAGCAGTTACAAATTCTGTCAATACATTTTATGCAACAAAACGATTGATTGGACGCAGATTTGAAGATCCTGAAGTAAAAAAGGATATGTATGTATTATATCGATATCTATATGATTTGTTTAAACATATGATTATACAGATATGTATCTGTATGCTGATATATATAATATACTTTTATAGGAATAGCGTGTCATATAAAATTGTTAAAGCATCTAATGGAGATGCATGGGTACAGGGTGGAGATGGAAAAATGTATTCTCCCAGTCAGATAGGAGCATTTGTATTAATGAAAATGAAGGAAACTGCTGCATCTTACTTAAGCACTTCAGTAAAGAATGCTGTCATTACTGTACCAGCATATTTTAATGATTCACAACGACAAGCTACAAAAGATGCTGGTCAGATAGCTGGATTGAATGTACTTCGTGTAATTAATGAACCAACTGCAGCTGCGCTTGCATATGGCATGGATAAACAGGAAGATAAAATGTATATAAGAAATATGCTATATTGATATATAATACGAAAAACACTTGTAAATGTAATGATTATCATATTTTTCGTCTCTTAGAGATATGTATTTATCAAAAGTGCTGACACATTTCTCTGAACATTGTGTTATATATTCCTTATAATTGAAGAATAGAGAAAAGGTGATGAGATAACAAAATTTATTTTTCTCTTCCAGTATTGCTGTTTATGATTTAGGTGGAGGTACCTTTGATATCTCAATTCTAGAAATTCAAAAGGGTGTTTTTGAAGTGAAGTCAACAAATGGTGATACATTTTTGGGTGGAGAAGATTTCGACAATGCTTTAGTTAATTACCTTGTGAAGGAGTTCAAAAAAGAGGTATTTATTCTGTTGCAACTTTTGATTATAATAATTTATTATAATGTGTTATGTCTGATGACTTGATAAAACATTGCAGCAAGGTATCGACGTGACTAAAGACGCAATGGCAATGCAAAGATTGAAGGAAGCGGCGGAAAAAGCGAAAATTGAGCTGTCGAGTTCGCTTCAGACAGATATAAATCTGCCCTACCTTACTATGGATTCTAGTGGACCAAAACATTTAAATCTGAAATTGTCCCGAAGTAAATTTGAAAGTCTCGTAAATGATCTGATCAAACGTACCATTACACCATGCCAGAAAGCACTTTCTGATGCTGAAGTCTCGAAATCTGACATTGGAGAAGTCCTGTTGGTCGGTGGTATGACCAGAGTTCCTAAAGTACAACTAACAGTTCAAGATATATTTGGTAGACAACCGTCGAAGGCTGTAAATCCAGATGAAGCTGTTGCTGTTGGCGCTGCAGTTCAAGGAGGTGTACTTGCAGGAGACGTGACGGATGTCCTGCTACTCGATGTTACTCCCTTATCGTTAGGTAAATCATTAATGCTTCAAGTTGTTCTGTTATCGCGTATATATACAAAACTGTGATGTATCAGACTAATCTTCTCTCTGATATTAATGAAGATACCGATTTACTGAGTTTCTTTCTATTAGTCTAACTTTCCAAGTAAAGTTGCAGCTATATACATATATGTGTGTCGTGTGTAGCAAGGGAAAAAACTTTTTAAATTTTACTGTACAGGTATCGAAACACTTGGTGGTGTATTCACAAGATTAATCTCTCGTAATACAACCATACCCACAAAAAAGAGTCAGGTATTCTCTACAGCAGCGGATGGTCAGACTCAAGTGGAGATTAAAGTTCATCAGGGCGAACGAGAAATGGCTAGCGACAATAAACTCTTAGGACAATTCAGTCTTGTTGGAATTCCACCTGCACCGAGGGGTGTACCGCAAATAGAAGTAACATTTGACATTGACGCGAACGGTATAGTGCATGTATCAGCCAGGGATAAAGGAACTGGCAAGGAGCAACAAAGTATGTTGTTTTTTGCATTATTTGTTATTATTTATATATATATATATATATATATATATATATATATATTGATGAAGATATAATTGACACTACAATGATGAATTTTATTTTTCGTCGCTCAAGTTTATTTTAAGATAAAGTAAAATGTGTGGACATTCTTTAACTGAATTATCATGGTAATTAACGACGAATTATGTTTCTCATACGGTATTATTATTTCAAACCGCATGTTTCATTACAGTTGTTATACAATCCAGTGGTGGCCTTAGCAAAGATGAAATTGAGAACATGGTTAAAAATGCGGAACAATACGCTAAGGCAGATAAAATTAAAAAGGAAAGAGTTGAAGCTCTAAACCAAGCAGAAGGAATAATACATGATACAGAAACAAAGTTGGAAGAATTCAAAGCTCAAGTGCCTCAAGAAGAGGTAATTTTACTATTAATTATTACAATTTTAAACATTTCACGTCAGGATGTTTTTATACGTATATTTTTTTGCAGTGCGACAAGATTAAAGAATTAATTGCAAAATTGCGAGACACTTTGAGTAAAAAGGATGATGCGGATCCTGAAGAGATTAAAAGACAAACGAATGAACTCCAGCAAGCCAGTCTAAAACTGTTTGAGATGGCGTACAAAAAAGTATTCAATCTATGAATCTTAATTTGATAAACACAAAAAGCATTCTGCACGCAATTAAGTGAATATTATTTAATCACATTGATTTTACAGATGGCTGCAGAAAGAGAAAGCAGTCAAAACCAGTCACAACAGGAACCTGAAGGTGAGAAGAAAGAAGAGAAAAATTAAATATAATTATGTAATTTATGAAATAAACAAATTCCATGCACACATTTGTACAAGCGATATCTGTTGCAATATTGCAAGCTTAAGTTCATTTATTCAAGTAAAAAAGAAAAGAGGAAAATAGTTTAACGTAAAATTAAATTTCAATATTTTGCAAGCGATAATGAACAACAAACTAACGAAATTAAGAAAATAGTATATGTATTTCTCTTATATATATATATATATAATTACATACATATATATACGTATATAATTACATTCACATACTTGCATGGTTGTAAAGGTCAGAATCTTGTATTTTTTAATGTCACGCAAAATTAAATTTCTTGCAAAGTCTAAAATGCAACAATTATCGTTATGTGCATAGACACGGTTCTAAATTAATTTTTCTTAAAAACTCAATAGTATTATGTATTTTATACTGATGGTAAACAAATGATCAACAAATCAAACCTTAAAATATTTAGTTGATTAATTTTTACCTGCTTACAAATTATGTACACAGTTCACTTGCATAATATAACTGATGCAAATACAGCCTATAAACCAAATGCAAGATCAAGGTACCGTTCATAGTTACAATGATTAGCGATGTAAAGCGATTTGTACCAAAAACAATACAATAATGGTTTGTTAACAGTGTTATAATCTCACTATTGTAGAATGCTATGATAGTATATCCAATGAATGAATGTGAGATGAGAAAAAATATAAAGATGAAAGAGAAAAATGGAGAGAGTGGGATGAATGTGTGTATACAGAATAAGTTAATTCTGTAAGAAAAAGATTATTATAAAGTATATCGTTAGATTACCACAGTAACTGAACTTTTTTATTTGAATACCCTTGATCCAAAGAATACACTACTTGATAGTTTTGTTATATTATTCAATAAATCTTTTAAACTAATATATGAAAATAATTATAATATATCAAATTTCTGCATTGAGATTTTTTTTAGAGGAGAATGAATATACAGGGTGTTTGGTAATTCATGCAGCAATACCAATGGAGCCAATGGAGGCGTAGAACTGATTAAGACAAATATTTACTATAATTATCGAGTTATTAATTATAGAAATTTGAAGAGTGAACGCGTGCCGAGATGGGTGATTGGAGAAATATTACAGCCGTTCGGGCAAAAGTACAGCCCAGTCGATCTAACAACTGTTGCCGGCACGCAGCGAAGAGGACAACACTCTACTACTCGTGCCTTATGTCCTTATTAATTTACATTATAAGAATACTCTACATTTTTAGGTGGCTGTCGTGGATACATGCTTGTGGTAGACTGAATTTATTGCATAAAAGTTCTAAATATTTATTTATTGCATAAAGGTTCTGCTTATTACTCTTACTATCTGTGCCATCTTCGCTTTGAAGAACATGAACACAAAAGTATAGGAAGAGTATATCTAAATACTTGCTATACTAAATTTTTTGGACCTACTTGTAACAAGTGTCCAGTTACAACTGTGCACTATGTAATAGCAATAGAAATAATTATTAAGTGATTATAAACAGATAATAGGTAATAGATCCGTTGCTTTTAAATAAATAGAGTTCTTTGGTCGCGCATGCGCATTTCACTTTTGCCTTCATTAACATCAAAGGTGCCGACAAGAAGTTGCACTACTGTATATACCACGGTTATACAGTCAAAGGATAGTATCCAATCATCTTTATACAATCTTATCTTCCTTAAAGTATAGAATAGCATATAAGATTAATATCATAATTCTCGCCTGATATATTAATTACAAAATAAAATTAATAAATCAAAATTGCCGTCATTATACAAGTTTGGTACAGTTTTTGACATGTTATCAATGTATAACTCACAGAGCTCTCTCAATATCTATGTAACTTCTCTCTCTCTCTCTCTCTTTCTCCCTCCTTCCCCTCTCTTTCTTAGCTAGACCCAGGATCTTTCATTTCAAAATATATTAAAATAGCATTAACTATGTAAACACGGATTTGTACTGTTTTTTTTAAATAAAATCATTTTGAAAATCTTGATAAACACAAAATTTGATTTAGATCAAACATACTGATTCTTAGATACAATCTAAATTGTTCCACACATCAGAATTGATTTAGCATCTGCCATATGCAAGATTTTTACACTACCCAATATTCAAAAGTTAAAAGTGAGTAAAATGTTTATTGGCAATTCGGGAAGTCATAATTTGGTACATCCTTAAATTAATTTTGCATATTAGCTAATGTCACTGGATTCATTTCTATCTGTTCTCTTGGACTGACCATTTGCTGTTGCATTCCAAATACTTGTCTATATTGAGGTTGCGACTACAATGAAAAAATGTTGCTTGCAATATGCATTTAACTTATACATAGTGGATTAATATAATTAAAATTTTATTTCTCATTTGCTACAATAAATGTTTGAGATCAATATTATTGATAGAGACAGGACACATCAATTTTTATTAAGTGTTAACCTGTTAATTAAGTTTTAGTAGCTGAGTTGAAGCTTCTTTGTGCTTATTGTATAAAAATGCCCTGTATAAAAAAAAAGGAAAAGCAATATTACTTAGAACACATGGCGATAACTCTTTTAACCGATTTTGAGCAGAACGTTTGTCATGTAATTATGCCAAAGCTATTTGTGATTAATTAAAAATTGAGAATTATCTCAAGTTGCTGTTTATATTGCATTTCTTGTTGCTGCGCCACTGCCAGGTTTTGTTGAATCTAATAATTGCAACTATAAACATATCTGTATCCGAGAGTTAGTTCTATTCGTAATTTAAGATTATATTAATTTCCAACTGTTGTTGAGCGGCCACTAACATTTGTCTGTTTTGAATTTTCCACAGTCTTTGATAATTGGGTAATGTAGAATATGGGCCTTCTCACCAATTTCGCTGAAAATTTATACAATTATGTATTTTAGTGCATAGAACACAATTTTGAAAGGAAACAGCGTTGCTCTCAAACAGATCAAAAGTTATAAAAGTTTGAAAAATGACGCACATGGAATAAAGAAACCTACCATACCGATAATACAGACTAACTGAGCAGCATGTGCAATTTGTCAACGTGTAAAGTAATACCAGAGAGGAACGTGAGAGCGGCCAACACGGCCTTTTCGGAGACATCGACTTTCCGCACTAGGAAAAGGCGCCATCTGCATCCACTTTGAGAGAGGAACTACGATACTACATCCATTTTCAGGTTTCGGTGGTAAATCCTGCATGTACCATAATAACGTACTTGACAACCCCGGTCTCGCACATTGTTACGCGTTTATAACATGAATTAACATGTTAACATGTACAAAAGAAAAAGAATTGACATTGTGTACGATTAATATCATGAAGATCATACAAAGGGTCCGATAATTAGCTGCCAACCCGAAGTGTCAGGGTAGATTGAGTTGAGACAAACACAAAAGTCCCAAACCGTTTTGCGAGATTCGCAATAATTATCGATTTATTAATGACAGAAATTTGAGGAGTTGTAGTGTACCGACATAGATGATTGGAGAAGTGTTACAAATGCTCAGGGCAGCGGTCATGAATCTTTTCCCTAACGTGAACTAGTGAAAAGTGAAAGACTTCTGTGAATTAATGAAAGATGAAAAATTTTATATGAATTTGTGAAAATCGAAACATTTCATACGACAATTGAACAACAGTTCTGGCAGTTGCGTTCTGGATAATTTTTAATGAACATCAAAGAAATCAAAATAATCAAAATAAAAATGTCCGTATGGTCTGAAGGATATTACGTGACACGCAAAATCCGTCTGATATAATATCCAAAGAAAATGTTTCGAAATATATATGTACAGGTAATATAAACCTTTTGCACCGACGAAATACTATAAAAACTGATGACCTTTACGGGATTTAGGGTACCAGAAAAATTTCGCTGTGCACTCTTAGGAATATCGTGGCCGAAATATGAAACATAGCTCGAAATAAGCATGGATGGTAACAGATATGGAATAATGGGAAAAAGATATCGGAAGATATCAAAGACTATTAATACAAAGTCTTAACGCACGATCAAGCGCGAGTTATGAAGATTCAGTTTCCGCGAAGAAACTATAGTCGGAAGACATTTGCAGCCGCGGTCGAATTTAACGCTCGCGTTCGCAAGGTTCTAATATTCTACTCGCGAAGTGACGCCATCGCCCCTCTTTTCACAACGGTGCGGACGTTTAACTCCTTTTTTCCTTTACCGCGACAACGATACTGCGACTCTAACAAGGCAAGTTCGCTTATAACCAGCGTTTATGTCAAGAGTGCTACTCGGGAACATTCCGCTCGAGGGGTTAGTCCGCGATAGAAAGTGTCCTGCGACCGGAGGCCGCTGTGGTTTAAAGTTAAATTGCAGCAAGAGCTATCCGGCAGCCCTGAGACGGGCTGCTATCATCCGTCCGTGACGCTGCCTCGCGCCTTTGCGATTATCGGCAAATTCAGTTTTCTCGATTGTTCGCGCGATTTCAAGTGGCCATAATATGTGGCGATAATACATGGTAATATGTGGCAATAATATATGGCAACAATATACGGTAACAATATATGGCAACAATATATGGCAATAACATATGGCCATAATATATGGCAATAATTCATGGAATATATTTTTCGTTACCAAAGTCAATGCAAATTTACGGCATGCACAATGTAATAATAAAAGAGCTCTCTGCGAGCATTGAGTCAAACGCTCACCGATGATGATATTGATGATGATGCGTTGCATCCAACCAGATCCATCAATGTCTGCCCGTGTCCGCAGCCGTTCTCCATGTTGCGCAGCATCCATTTTGCAGCGCGTCCCACGTTGATTGCTACACTTCCGCGACGCGGTCGATATTTGTATTAGAGCGGCGATATTTGCGTCAATTAACGAACGTTTTACGTCGACATCGGAGGAAACTTTTTACGCGCTGCGAAACGGTCTCTAAATAAACTCGATTCGCGAGGAGCAAGAACCGTGTGAAAATTTATCGATTTGTCCAACGGATTTTTATGGCGCTTTTCGCGATCACGTCTGAAAAGTAGCGAAAATACGGGAGTATCGATATCTACGAGAATATTCGCGAATGCATATGAGGGAAAATTAGACAATTAGAAACCGGTCACTCCGAGGGGGCGCAAAGAGGGAGAGCGGGGCAAAGTTTTCACGCATGCTAGTTCCGTCACGACGAAGCTTACGTTCGCGATACTTTGGCGAAATGAGAATTTAAGCTTTCTTTGTTAGCAGCGCGGGTAAAAACGCGTATATTGATAACCGCGGTCGCGATATTCAAAGGCACGCGAGCGAGGATACCTCAAGCTCATCGTGCGCTGGCGCAATTTCTGCGCGCATTATACGCTACTCGAGACAATAGGGATCGTGATGAATAGACAATATTGCCAAATAATTTTACAGCCTGTTTCGGAAATGAAAGAAAAGTAGTCAACGGTATCGGCATTTATGCGTATGAATATTATATTTTACGGACAAATACGGACAATTGAATATTGTCAAATAATTGACGTTAAATAATTCTGTGGCCCGCTTGAAAAATGAAAATAAAGTAGCTGATGACCGTATCGCGTTTGTAGATATGAATATCTCTTATTCAGATGAACATCAAAAGAGAATCATTCGGTATTTTAAATCTCGTATGTAATGCAGGCTATCGATAAAGTAATCCCCTGATTGTTTCGAGTAATGTATCTTATTCAACGTCACAAACACAAACATGCAAAATCTATTTGCAATTCGCATTGACTCGAACGATATTTTATCTAGTCCCACATCCGTCATGCGGAATTTTATTTCTTTTTTCATTTTGTATTTACTCACCGAAACGACTTGCAGTCAGAGCCGGCCACGTTCCGCTTCAACTCTGTAACAAAAAATTCACATTCGCTCATCAGATTTGACCAACGAGTGCGGGCGAGTAAAAGAGTAGTTTACCCTCTGCGATCGTAATTCAAGTCGAGCCGAAAATTATATCCCAGCTCTACAAGATGTAGATCGCCAAGTGTCAAACAGAGAACTATAGTAGACTTGTAAATTTACCTTCAAGCCGACTCTGCTTGGCCCGAATCGGATCCTCCGATGCGGCATCCGCGTCCGCCGGATTGCTGTTGCTTTACGCAACAACTGAAACAGAAAATAATTTTCCCGATTGATAACCTGCGGTAGAGAGAGTATATCTTTGATCGGGACGAATCGAAAATAAGGAAATATTTTGATACGGAATTTTGATCTTTATATTTTTGTTCCAACATTGTAAATTTAAATGAGACTCGAAGCTTCCAAGAGAGCTGATGAGGAACAAGTTGCAAAGACAAAGATCGTAAAGGGTTGAACACAGATGTGTAGGAAACTTGTGAACTTTACCTTCCGACCGACTCTGCTTGGCCCGAACCGGATCCTCCGGTACGGCATCCGCATCTGCCGGATTGTTGCTGCTTTCCGCAACAACTGAAACAGAAAAGTAGTTTTCCCAGTTGATAATCTGCGGTAGAGAGAGAATATCTTTGATCGAGACGAATCGAAAATACGAAAATATTTTGATATGGGATTTTTATCTTTATATTTTTGTTCCAACATTGAAAATTTAAATGAGACATGAAGCTTTCAAGAGAGCTGATGAGGAACAAGTTGCAAAGATTGTAAAGATTGTAAAGACTTGAATACAGATGTGTAGGAAACTTGTAAACCATACCTTCTGGCCGATCCTGCTCTGCCCGAACCGGATCCTCCGGTACAGCATCCGCGTCCGCCGAACTTGCTTCCCGCAACGTCTGGAACAAAAATTTAGCGTTTTTGGTAAGCTGGTTGATAAGCTGCGGTAGAGAAAGAATGTTTGGTCGGGATGAGTGGAGAATATTCGCTACGGTTTTTTTTCTTCATTGACATTGAAAGTCTAAATAGAACTTGGAGCTCTTGAAAGAGCTGATGAATAAAAATGACAACAAGAAGCGAAGACAACAGTTGTGTGCTCTCGAAAATACTCTTTTACGAATGGACATTTAAATTTAGATCTCGTAACGAGAATAAACAGACTTGAAAGAGGTGCTGATCGAAAACAAATAAGGTCGCAGTCTAAGAAGCGGTATGACGTTGAATATTCTACACAAGACCGGTATACTCATATAGGGAATTATTCAGAATGTTTGATTGAGAACATAATGAATTAAAGATCCGCGTTCATGGAACGTTACCCGTCTCTGTCTGGATCAATATTTCTTGTATACAACACGCAATAAATAGATAGACAGAAATTGACGAGAGTAATTGCAAATTTATAAAGTCATGATTATTAGTCGGATGACGACGGATTGTGAATGCCGAACGCGAAATTCCGACTTCTTATTCCCGGAAAATTCGTCAAACGTCCGTTCTCGTTATCGGAGATCTCCCGCATAATAAATGATTCCACATACCTGGAAACGTGACGTATCACTGCCGGCGTCCTGCTTCCCGGCTGCTAGAGTCCTCCGGATTTCACTCGCTCACGCTTCTAATGCCGATACTCGCGGATTCGACCGTGCGGTTAATGAACGCGATGTCGATTGAGTATCTCGAGAACCGACGAGATACATTTCTTTCAATACACGAGACGGAAGTGACGAGCGCGTCGCGCACGGCTGCTGTTGATGGAATGAAGTCGAATAAGCAAGGCTCGCGAGTATCAATACGAAGGACATAAAGTGTCGTCGTTCGCGAGCCAATCAACACAATCGGCGCGATGTAAACATTGCGGGCCTCGGCGGCAGTTGAAGCAAGAGAGACTTCCCAGGTAGCAGACTGACGTCAAATGACGTACTAATGACGTCTTAATGACGTTAGCTAACGTCATTAAGACGTCATTAGTACGTCATTTGACGTCAGTCTGCTACCAGGGTTGTCCTTGGACGTCTTTTTGTTTCTCGAAGGTTCCGTAATAATGAGGGGAATGCGAGGAGGCCTTTCAACTATACGCGATATTGATTTACTCTATTTATTGATTACTGAAAATAAAGAAAATTACTCTGTCGAAGCATCAGACATTTGTTAGCTTTATGATAATTAAAGTGGAATGCGTACGATCAGAAAATGTGTTAGCAATTAATTGTACAGAGTGTCAAAGTTGTTGTGACGCCGTTTTTGGAGAATAATTAAAGGTCACGGTAGCGTTAAAGAGTGGAATTTCATCCCATGCGAATTTTGTCTCGGTCTTATTAAATGTTAGATTATCCGCTGCGGACAATAACTCTTCTATTTTTCATTTAATATTCAATGATGATAAATAACATTTATTTGCGTTCGTTTGGCTTTTTTTATTTCGAAAATAAAAAAATATATACCAGGATAAGATTTCACCCATGACAACATCAACGTAATTTTCTTTGATGCTTTTTTTAAAAGTTCAGATATTTCGTTGACTCGCGGGATCGCGGGGGAACGGCGTCGTAACAACTTTGACACTCTGTACAATTAGTTGCTAACACATTTTCTGATCGTACACATTCCACTTTAATTATCATAAAGCTAACAAATGTCCGATGCTTCGACAGAGTAATTTTCTTTATTTTCAGTAATCAATAAATAGAGTAAATCAATGTCGCGTATAATCAAAAGGCCTCCTTGCATTCTCCTCGTCGTTCCGGAACCTTCGAGAAACTAAAAGACGCCCAAGGGCAAGTCTCTCTTGCTTCAACCGCCGCCGAGCCCTGCAATGTTTACATTGCGCCGATTGTGTTGATCGGCTCGCGAGCGACGATACTTCTTGCCCTTTGTATTAATACTCTCGCGCCTTGCGTACTCAACGCCATTCCATCAGCAGCAGCCGTGCGCGACGTCCTCGTCACTTCTGTCTCGTGTAATTGAAAGAAATGTATCTCGTCGGTTCTCGAGATACTCAGTCGGGATACTTCTACTGGGAATTGAGAGTCGAAATTTATGGTGGGGATAGGGTTGATACAGGACTATATTGAGGCAAAAGCGCGTTCCTGTATCTTGAGCCGTTTAGGAGATATCGAAGGTTACATTTTTAAATTTTACGTTAATTTTAATTGAAATTTGAATTTAAATGTCCATATCTCCGCTTCTACTGGGAATTGAGAGTCGAAATTTATGGTGGGGATAGGGTTGATTCAGGAGTATATTGAGGCAAAAGCGCGTTCCTGTATCATGAGCCGTTTAGGAGATACCGAATGTTACATTTTTAAATTTTAAGATAATTTTAATTGAAATTTGAATTTAAATGTTCATATCTCCGCTTCTACTGGGAATTGAGAGTCGAAATTTATGGTGGGATAGAGTTGATACAGGACTATATTGAGGCAAAAGCGCGTTCCTGTATCTTGAGCCGTTTAGGAGATATCGAAGGTTAAAGTTTTCTAACCTTTCTCCGTCGATATCCAGCCTTCATCCGTCGATATCTCCGCTTCTATTGGGAGTAGAGGGTCGTCATTGTAGTCGAAAATGTAGGGTTTTGAAAGGGCTTTAATTTGGTACCTGTCCGAAGCCTGTATCTCTAACCGTTTAGGAGATATCGAAGGTTAAAGTTTTCTAACCTTTCTCCGTCGATATCCAGCCTTCATCCGTCGATATCTCCGCTTCTATTGGGAGTAGAGGGTCGTATTGTAGTCCAAAATGTAGGGTTTTGAAAGGGCTTTAATTTGGTACCTGTCCGAAGCCTGTATCTCTAACCGTTTAGGAGATATCGAAGGTTAAAGTTTTCTAACCTTTCTCCGTCGATATCCAGCCTTCATCCGTCGATATCTCCGCTTCTATTGGGAGTAGAGGGTCGTCATTGTAGTCCAAAATGTAGGGTTTTGAAAGGGCTTTAATTTGGTACCTGTCCGAAGCCTGTATCTCTAACCGTTTAGGAGATATCGAAGGTTAAAGTTTTCTAACCTTTCTCCGTCGATATCCAGCCTTCATCCGTCGATATCTCCGCTTCTATTGGGAGTAGAGGGTCGTCATTGTAGTCCAAAATGTAGGGTTTTGAAAGGGCTTTAATTTGGTACCTGTCCGAAGCCTGTATCTCTAACCGTTTAGGAGATATCGAAGGTTAAAGTTTTCTAACCTTTCTCCGTCGATATCCAGCCTTCATCCGTCGATATCTCCGCTTCTATTGGGAGTAGAGGGTCGTCATTGTAGTCCAAAATGTAGGGTTTTGAAAGGGCTTTAATTTGGTACCTGTCCGAAGCCTGTATCTCTAACCGTTTAGGAGATATCGAAGGTTAAAGTTTTCTAACCTTTCTCCGTCGATATCCAGCCTTCATCCGTCGATATCTCCGCTTCTATTGGGAGTAGAGGGTCGTCATTGTAGTCCAAAATGTAGGGTTTTGAAAGGGCTTTAATTTGGTACCTGTCCGAAGCCTGTATCTCTAACCGTTTAGGAGATATCGAAGGTTAAAGTTTTCTAACCTTTCTCCGTCGATATCCAGCCTTCATCCGTCGATATCTCCGCTTCTATTGGGAGTAGAGGGTCGTCATTGTAGTCCAAAATGTAGGGTTTTGAAAGGGCTTTAATTTGGTACCTGTCCGAAGCCTGTATCTCTAACCGTTTAGGAGATATCGAAGGTTAAAGTTTTCTAACCTTTCTCCGTCGATATCCAGCCTTCATCCGTCGATATCTCCGCTTCTATTGGGAGTAGAGGGTCGTCATTGTAGTCCAAAATGTAGGGTTTTGAAAGGGCTTTAATTTGGTACCTGTCCGAAGCCTGTATCTCTAACCGTTTAGGAGATATCGAAGGTTAAAGTTTTCTAACCTTTCTCCGTCGATATCCAGCCTTCATCCGTCGATATCTCCGCTTCTATTGGGAGTAGAGGGTCGTCATTGTAGTCCAAAATGTAGGGTTTTGAAAGGGCTTTAATTTGGTACCTGTCCGAAGCCTGTATCTCTAACCGTTTAGGAGATATCGAAGGTTAAAGTTTTCTAACCTTTCTCCGTCGATATCCAGCCTTCATCCGTCGATATCTCCGCTTCTATTGGGAGTAGAGGGTCGTCATTGTAGTCCAAAATGTAGGGTTTTGAAAGGGCTTTAATTTGGTACCTGTCCGAAGCCTGTATCTCTAACCGTTTAGGAGATATCGAAGGTTAAAGTTTTCTAACCTTTCTCCGTCGATATCCAGCCTTCATCCGTCGATATCTCCGCTTCTATTGGGAGTAGAGGGTCGTCATTGTAGTCCAAAATGTAGGGTTTTGAAAGGGCTTTAATTTGGTACCTGTCCGAAGCCTGTATCTCTAACCGTTTAGGAGATATCGAAGGTTAAAGTTTTCTAACCTTTCTCCGTCGATATCCAGCCTTCATCCGTCGATATCTCCGCTTCTATTGGGAGTAGAGGGTCGTCATTGTAGTCCAAAATGTAGGGTTTTGAAAGGGCTTTAATTTGGTACCTGTCCGAAGCCTGTATCTCTAACCGTTTAGGAGATATCGAAGGTTAAAGTTTTCTAACCTTTCCGTCGATATCCAGCCTTCATCCGTCGATATCTCCGCTTCTATTGGGAGTAGAGGGTCGTCATTGTAGTCCAAAATGTAGGGTTTTGAAAGGGCTTTAATTTGGTACCTGTCCGAAGCCTGTATCTCTAACCGTTTAGGAGATATCGAAGGTTAAAGTTTTCTAACCTTTCTCCGTCGATATCCAGCCTTCATCCGTCGATATCTCCGCTTCTATTGGGAGTAGAGGGTCGTCATTGTAGTCCAAAATGTAGGGTTTTGAAAGGGCTTTAATTTGGTACCTGTCCGAAGCCTGTATCTCTAACCGTTTAGGAGATATCGAAGGTTAAAGTTTTCTAACCTTTCTCCGTCGATATCCAGCCTTCATCCGTCGATATCTCCGCTTCTATTGGGAGTAGAGGGTCGTCATTGTAGTCCAAAATGTAGGGTTTTGAAAGGGCTTTAATTTGGTACCTGTCCGAAGCCTGTATCTCTAACCGTTTAGGAGATATCGAAGGTTAAAGTTTTCTAACCTTTCTCCGTCGATATCCAGCCTTCATCCGTCGATATCTCCGCTTCTATTGGGAGTAGAGGGTCGTCATTGTAGTCCAAAATGTAGGGTTTTGAAAGGGCTTTAATTTGGTACCTGTCCGAAGCCTGTATCTCTAACCGTTTAGGAGATATCGAAGGTTAAAGTTTTCTAACCTTTCTCCGTCGATATCCAGCCTTCATCCGTCGATATCTCCGCTTCTATTGGGAGTAGAGGGTCGTCATTGTAGTCCAAAATGTAGGGTTTTGAAAGGGCTTTAATTTGGTACCTGTCCGAAGCCTGTATCTCTAACCGTTTAGGAGATATCGAAGGTTAAAGTTTTCTAACCTTTCTCCGTCGATATCCAGCCTTCATCCGTCGATATCTCCGCTTCTATTGGGAGTAGAGGGTCGTCATTGTAGTCCAAAATGTAGGGTTTTGAAAGGGCTTTAATTTGGTACCTGTCCGAAGCCTGTATCTCTAACCGTTTAGGAGATATCGAAGGTTAAAGTTTTCTAACCTTTCTCCGTCGATATCCAGCCTTCATCCGTCGATATCTCCGCTTCTATTGGGAGTAGAGGGTCGTCATTGTAGTCCAAAATGTAGGGTTTTGAAAGGGCTTTAATTTGGTACCTGTCCGAAGCCTGTATCTCTAACCGTTTAGGAGATATCGAAGGTTAAAGTTTTCTAACCTTTCTCCGTCGATATCCAGCCTTCATCCGTCGATATCTCCGCTTCTATTGGGAGTAGAGGGTCGTCATTGTAGTCCAAAATGTAGGGTTTTGAAAGGGCTTTAATTTGGTACCTGTCCGAAGCCTGTATCTCTAACCGTTTAGGAGATATCGAAGGTTAAAGTTTTCTAACCTTTCTCCGTCGATATCCAGCCTTCATCCGTCGATATCTCCGCTTCTATTGGGAGTAGAGGGTCGTCATTGTAGTCCAAAATGTAGGGTTTTGAAAGGGCTTTAATTTGGTACCTGTCCGAAGCCTGTATCTCTAACCGTTTAGGAGATATCGAAGGTTAAAGTTTTCTAACCTTTCTCCGTCGATATCCAGCCTTCATCCGTCGATATCTCCGCTTCTATTGGGAGTAGAGGGTCGTCATTGTAGTCCAAAATGTAGGGTTTTGAAAGGGCTTTAATTTGGTACCTGTCCGAAGCCTGTATCTCTAACCGTTTAGGAGATATCGAAGGTTAAAGTTTTCTAACCTTTCTCCGTCGATATCCAGCCTTCATCCGTCGATATCTCCGCTTCTATTGGGAGTAGAGGGTCGTCATTGTAGTCCAAAATGTAGGGTTTTGAAAGGGCTTTAATTTGGTACCTGTCCGAAGCCTGTATCTCTAACCGTTTAGGAGATATCGAAGGTTAAAGTTTTCTAACCTTTCTCCGTCGATATCCAGCCTTCATCCGTCGATATCTCCGCTTCTATTGGGAGTAGAGGGTCGTCATTGTAGTCCAAAATGTAGGGTTTTGAAAGGGCTTTAATTTGGTACCTGTCCGAAGCCTGTATCTCTAACCGTTTAGGAGATATCGAAGGTTAAAGTTTTCTAACCTTTCTCCGTCGATATCCAGCCTTCATCCGTCGATATCTCCGCTTCTATTGGGAGTAGAGGGTCGTCATTGTAGTCCAAAATGTAGGGTTTTGAAAGGGCTTTAATTTGGTACCTGTCCGAAGCCTGTATCTCTAACCGTTTAGGAGATATCGAAGGTTAAAGTTTTCTAACCTTTCTCCGTCGATATCCAGCCTTCATCCGTCGATATCTCCGCTTCTATTGGGAGTAGAGGGTCGTCATTGTAGTCCAAAATGTAGGGTTTTGAAAGGGCTTTAATTTGGTACCTGTCCGAAGCCTGTATCTCTAACCGTTTAGGAGATATCGAAGGTTAAAGTTTTCTAACCTTTCTCCGTCGATATCCAGCCTTCATCCGTCGATATCTCCGCTTCTATTGGGAGTAGAGGGTCGTCATTGTAGTCCAAAATGTAGGGTTTTGAAAGGGCTTTAATTTGGTACCTGTCCGAAGCCTGTATCTCTAACCGTTTAGGAGATATCGAAGGTTAAAGTTTTCTAACCTTTCTTCATCCGTCGATATCTCCGCTTCTATTGGGAGTAGAGGGTCGTCATTGTAGTCCAAAATGTAGGGTTTTGAAAGGGCTTTAATTTGGTACCTGTCCGAAGCCTGTATCTCTAACCGTTTAGGAGATATCGAAGGTTAAAGTTTTCTAACCTTTCTCCGTCGATATCCAGCCTTCATCCGTCGATATCTCCGCTTCTATTGGGAGTAGAGGGTCGTCATTGTAGTCCAAAATGTAGGGTTTTGAAAGGGCTTTAATTTGGTACCTGTCCGAAGCCTGTATCTCTAACCGTTTAGGAGATATCGAAGGTTAAAGTTTTCTAACCTTTCTCCGTCGATATCCAGCCTTCATCCGTCGATATCTCCGCTTCTATTGGGAGTAGAGGGTCGTCATTGTAGTCCAAAATGTAGGGTTTTGAAAGGGCTTTAATTTGGTACCTGTCCGAAGCCTGTATCTCTAACCGTTTAGGAGATATCGAAGGTTAAAGTTTTCTAACCTTTCTCCGTCGATATCCAGCCTTCATCCGTCGATATCTCCGCTTCTATTGGGAGTAGAGGGTCGTCATTGTAGTCCAAAATGTAGGGTTTTGAAAGGGCTTTAATTTGGTACCTGTCCGAAGCCTGTATCTCTAACCGTTTAGGAGATATCGAAGGTTAAAGTTTTCTAACCTTTCTCCGTCGATATCCAGCCTTCATCCGTCGATATCTCCGCTTCTATTGGGAGTAGAGGGTCGTCATTGTAGTCCAAAATGTAGGGTTTTGAAAGGGCTTTAATTTGGTACCTGTCCGAAGCCTGTATCTCTAACCGTTTAGGAGATATCGAAGGTTAAAGTTTTCTAACCTTTCTCCGTCGATATCCAGCCTTCATCCGTCGATATCTCCGCTTCTATTGGGAGTAGAGGGTCGTCATTGTAGTCCAAAATGTAGGGTTTTGAAAGGGCTTTAATTTGGTACCTGTCCGAAGCCTGTATCTCTAACCGTTTAGGAGATATCGAAGGTTAAAGTTTTCTAACCTTTCTCCGTCGATATCCAGCCTTCATCCGTCGATATCTCCGCTTCTATTGGGAGTAGAGGGTCGTCATTGTAGTCCAAAATGTAGGGTTTTGAAAGGGCTTTAATTTGGTACCTGTCCGAAGCCTGTATCTCTAACCGTTTAGGAGATATCGAAGGTTAAAGTTTTCTAACCTTTCTCCGTCGATATCCAGCCTTCATCCGTCGATATCTCCGCTTCTATTGGGAGTAGAGGGTCGTCATTGTAGTCCAAAATGTAGGGTTTTGAAAGGGCTTTAATTTGGTACCTGTCCGAAGCCTGTATCTCTAACCGTTTAGGAGATATCGAAGGTTAAAGTTTTCTAACCTTTCTCCGTCGATATCCAGCCTTCATCCGTCGATATCTCCGCTTCTATTGGGAGTAGAGGGTCGTCATTGTAGTCCAAAATGTAGGGTTTTGAAAGGGCTTTAATTTGGTACCTGTCCGAAGCCTGTATCTCTAACCGTTTAGGAGATATCGAAGGTTAAAGTTTTCTAACCTTTCTCCGTCGATATCAGCCTTCATCCGTCGATATCTCCGCTTCTATTGGGAGTAGAGGGTCGTCATTGTAGTCCAAAATGTAGGGTTTTGAAAGGGCTTTAATTTGGTACCTGTCCGAAGCCTGTATCTCTAACCGTTTAGGAGATATCGAAGGTTAAAGTTTTCTAACCTTTCTCCGTCGATATCCAGCCTTCATCCGTCGATATCTCCGCTTCTATTGGGAGTAGAGGGTCGTCATTGTAGTCCAAAATGTAGGGTTTTGAAAGGGCTTTAATTTGGTACCTGTCCGAAGCCTGTATCTCTAACCGTTTAGGAGATATCGAAGGTTAAAGTTTTCTAACCTTTCTCCGTCGATATCCAGCCTTCATCCGTCGATATCTCCGCTTCTATTGGGAGTAGAGGGTCGTCATTGTAGTCCAAAATGTAGGGTTTTGAAAGGGCTTTAATTTGGTACCTGTCCGAAGCCTGTATCTCTAACCGTTTAGGAGATATCGAAGGTTAAAGTTTTCTAACCTTTTCCATCCGTCGATATCTCCGCTTCTATTGGGAGTAGAGGGTCGTCATTGTAGTCCAAAATGTAGGGTTTTGAAAGGGCTTTAATTTGGTACCTGTCCGAAGCCTGTATCTCTAACCGTTTAGGAGATATCGAAGGTTAAAGTTTTCTAACCTTTCTCCGTCGATATCCAGCCTTCATCCGTCGATATCTCCGCTTCTATTGGGAGTAGAGGGTCGTCATTGTAGTCCAAAATGTAGGGTTTTGAAAGGGCTTTAATTTGGTACCTGTCCGAAGCCTGTATCTCTAACCGTTTAGGAGATATCGAAGGTTAAAGTTTTCTAACCTTTCTCCGTCGATATCCAGCCTTCATCCGTCGATATCTCCGCTTCTATTGGGAGTAGAGGGTCGTCATTGTAGTCCAAAATGTAGGGTTTTGAAAGGGCTTTAATTTGGTACCTGTCCGAAGCCTGTATCTCTAACCGTTTAGGAGATATCGAAGGTTAAAGTTTTCTAACCTTTCTCCGTCGATATCCAGCCTTCATCCGTCGATATCTCCGCTTCTATTGGGAGTAGAGGGTCGTCATTGTAGTCCAAAATGTAGGGTTTTGAAAGGGCTTTAATTTGGTACCTGTCCGAAGCCTGTATCTCTAACCGTTTAGGAGATATCGAAGGTTAAAGTTTTCTAACCTTTCTCCGTCGATATCCAGCCTTCATCCGTCGATATCTCCGCTTCTATTGGGAGTAGAGGGTCGTCATTGTAGTCCAAAATGTAGGGTTTTGAAAGGGCTTTAATTTGGTACCTGTCCGAAGCCTGTATCTCTAACCGTTTAGGAGATATCGAAGGTTAAAGTTTTCTAACCTTTCTCCGTCGATATCCAGCCTTCATCCGTCGATATCTCCGCTTCTATTGGGAGTAGAGGGTCGTCATTGTAGTCCAAAATGTAGGGTTTTGAAAGGGCTTTAATTTGGTACCTGTCCGAAGCCTGTATCTCTAACCGTTTAGGAGATATCGAAGGTTAAAGTTTTCTAACCTTTCTCCGTCGATATCCAGCCTTCATCCGTCGATATCTCCGCTTCTATTGGGAGTAGAGGGTCGTCATTGTAGTCCAAAATGTAGGGTTTTGAAAGGGCTTTAATTTGGTACCTGTCCGAAGCCTGTATCTCTAACCGTTTAGGAGATATCGAAGGTTAAAGTTTTCTAACCTTTCTCCGTCGATATCCAGCCTTCATCCGTCGATATCTCCGCTTCTATTGGGAGTAGAGGGTCGTCATTGTAGTCCAAAATGTAGGGTTTTGAAAGGGCTTTAATTTGGTACCTGTCCGAAGCCTGTATCTCTAACCGTTTAGGAGATATCGAAGGTTAAAGTTTTCTAACCTTTCTCCGTCGATATCCAGCCTTCATCCGTCGATATCTCCGCTTCTATTGGGAGTAGAGGGTCGTCATTGTAGTCCAAAATGTAGGGTTTTGAAAGGGCTTTAATTTGGTACCTGTCCGAAGCCTGTATCTCTAACCGTTTAGGAGATATCGAAGGTTAAAGTTTTCTAACCTTTCTCCGTCGATATCCAGCCTTCATCCGTCGATATCTCCGCTTCTATTGGGAGTAGAGGGTCGTCATTGTAGTCCAAAATGTAGGGTTTTGAAAGGGCTTTAATTTGGTACCTGTCCGAAGCCTGTATCTCTAACCGTTTAGGAGATATCGAAGGTTAAAGTTTTCTAACCTTTCTCCGTCGATATCCAGCCTTCATCCGTCGATATCTCCGCTTCTATTGGGAGTAGAGGGTCGTCATTGTAGTCCAAAATGTAGGGTTTTGAAAGGGCTTTAATTTGGTACCTGTCCGAAGCCTGTATCTCTAACCGTTTAGGAGATATCGAAGGTTAAAGTTTTCTAACCTTTCTCCGTCGATATCCAGCCTTCATCCGTCGATATCTCCGCTTCTATTGGGAGTAGAGGGTCGTCATTGTAGTCCAAAATGTAGGGTTTTGAAAGGGCTTTAATTTGGTACCTGTCCGAAGCCTGTATCTCTAACCGTTTAGGAGATATCGAAGGTTAAAGTTTTCTAACCTTTCTCCGTCGATATCCAGCCTTCATCCGTCGATATCTCCGCTTCTATTGGGAGTAGAGGGTCGTCATTGTAGTCCAAAATGTAGGGTTTTGAAAGGGCTTTAATTTGGTACCTGTCCGAAGCCTGTATCTCTAACCGTTTAGGAGATATCGAAGGTTAAAGTTTTCTAACCTTTCTCCGTCGATATCCAGCCTTCATTCGTCGATATCTCCGCTTCTATTGGGAGTAGAGGGTCGTCATGTAGTCCAAAATGTAGGGTTTTGAAAGGGCTTTAATTTGGTACCTGTCCGAAGCCTGTATCTCTAACCGTTTAGGAGATATCGAAGGTTAAAGTTTTCTAACCTTTCTCCGTCGATATACCTTTCTCCGTCGATATCTCCGCTTCTATGGGAGTAGAGGTCGTCCATGTAGTCCAAAATGTAGGGTTTTGAAAGGGCTTTAATTTGGTAC
>NW_020230006.1:0-31374 GCF_003227715.2 Harpegnathos saltator
TAGAGCGTCTTTCGAGAGGAGCTTATCCAGAATGTTCTTTTGAAGTTCGCGAAAAGATTGCTTGTGCACAATTCATTGCTGCAATTTCGGATAATTTTATTAAGCGTTCGCTTTTGACAGAAGGAATAGTTTCACTTAAAGCGGCTATAGAACGAGCAAAGATTTTACAATCAATAAATGAAAACTGTTTTTCACGGAAAAAAAAAGAACAAAAAAGTCACGGGAGTTTTCTGTCGTTTTGAAGAAAAAGGAAATGGATATAAGAAGGGAAAAGAATTTGAAAGAGTTGAAGCACGAAGAAATTTTAAAACGAGTAAGAATAAAGAAAGGGAATGTTGGCAATGCGGTGGGGTAGGACATTTTCGTTCAGAATGTCCGACATTGCAGCAAAAGGAAAACTAAATTTTGCCGAGCTTCGCGGAGCTGGTTCGGTAAAAAGGATTCAGGCTCCGTTTTATAAGCGCAAAATTGATAAAAACATGTATAATATTTGTGGAAAATTGAATGATAAAATGTTTCTTAGTAATTTTTTGTTTTTCAGGGGCTTGTTAAATAATACAACTTGTTCTTTTAAAATTGACACAGGTTCCGATGTCTCGATTATAAGTTCTAGGAAGGTAATACTTTGAAATTGAGTCCGATAGGTTCTGTTAATTTATTTTACCCTACAGGAGAAAGAGTTCAGGTTCATTCACAAGTTGTTGCTACCGTTACTTTGGGGAAGTTTTGTGTACAATTATGTTTTTATGTAGCTGATATAAATAATGATTGTATTTTAGGAAGAGATTTTCTTTTAAAAACAGGTTTAGTAGATGGATTGTTTGAAAGGGCTCTTGGAATCTCAAAGAATAGGTTTGGGAAAACAAGAATTAATTTGTTCTATAATAGAGAAACATTCTATTTAATTTCCTGAATTACTTAGGGAAATTCATGAACAAAGTTCTAAACATTTGAATTTTTCACAAAAAGAGATTTTCTCAGAGTTTCTTATTCAATTTCAAGATTTATTTGCTGAAAATGTTATAGCTGGTAATTGTGATATTCTTTGTCATCATATTAAACTTTTAGATTCCAATCCTATTAAGCAGACTCCTCGTCGAATTCCTATTCATTTACAAGAAGAAGTTTATAAAATTATAGAAGACATGAAAGCTCAAAAGGTAATAGAAGAATCCAATAGCCCTTGGATTTCTCCGGCTGTAATGATAAAAAAAAAGATGGTTCTATAAGATTTTGTGTAGATTATAGAAAATTAAATGCAGTAACCATCAAGGATTCATATCCACTTCCAAGAATTGATCAAATTTTAGATTGTTTAGCTGGGAATTCATGGTTTTGTACCCTTGATTTAAAGAGTGGTTATTGGCAGGTGGGGTTAGCTCCTGAGGATCGGGAAAAAACTGCTTTTTCTATAGGAAACGGTTTATGGCAGTTTACAGTGATGCCGTTCGGACTTTGTAATGCTCCTGCCACTTTTGAACGTTTAATGGAAAAAGTGTTATCAGGTTTAATTTCTAAAAAATGTTTCGTTTTCTTGGACGATGTAATTGTTTTTGGAAAGAATTTTGAAGAAATGATTTCTAATTTAAAAGCAGTTTTTCTGCGGTTACAATCCGCAAATCTTAAGGTAAATCCAAAGAAATGTGAATTTTTAAGGAAAAAGATCAAATACTTGGGTCATGTGATTTCTGCTGAGGGAGTTGCTACAGATCCTGATAAGATTTCTGTTCTTAAAGATTGGCCAATTCCTAAGACACGGAAACAAGTGCGAAGTTTTTTAGGATTTTGCTCGTATTATCGGAAATTTATTAAAGATTTTTCTCTTTTAGCCAAGCCTTTATTTAGATTGACGGAGGAAAATAGAAAATTTTCTTGGTCAACAGAATGTCAGTTGGCATTTCAGGAGTTAAAACGTGTGATGACTTCTTCTCCAATTTTATCTTTTCCTTCTGGAGAAGGTCAATTTATTCTTGACACTGATGCTTCAAATCATGGCATTGGAGCAGTTCTTTCACAGCTTCAGGAAGGAAAAGAGAAAGTTATTGCTTTTTATAGTCGAGTTTTTAATAAAGTAGAACAGAATTACTGTGTAACTCGTAGGGAACTTCTTGCTGTAGTAGATGCTGTACAATCTTTTCATCATTATTTATATGGAAGGAAGTTTTTAGTAAGAACAGATCATGTTTCTTTACGATGGTTAACTTCATTTAAAAATTTGGAAGGGCAGTTGGCAAGATGGTTAGAACGTTTGCAGCAATATGATTTTGACATTAATTATCGTAGCGGGAAATTACACAAAAATGCAGATTTTCTCTCTCGACGTCCTTGTTTGGAAACTTCTTGTCGTTATTGTTATAAAGTAGAATCACGGGAGGAATCTTTTAAAGAAAATATTATAGGATTTATTTCTCTAGAAAGAGATAATTTACAAGAATGGCGTGATTTTCAGCTTCAGGATTCAATGTTGGCACAAATTCATCAAGCTAAAGAGATTGATAAAAGGCCTTCTTGGCAGGCTGTTGCTCCTATGGAGATTTCTTCTAAGATTTATTGGTCTCAATGGGAAGCTATAGTTGTTTTAAATGGTGTCTTATATAAAAAATGGGAATCTCTTAATTTATTAAACCATGTTTATCAAATTTTAGTTCTTCGGGAGAAGGTTTCGGAGGTGTTGGAAGAAGCTCATGATTCACCTTCCGGTGGTCATTTTGGAATTAATAAAACTTTACAAAGGATACGTAAACGTTTTTATTGGGCAACTTGCAAGAGAGACGTAGAGGATTGGTGTGCTTCTTGCAAAATTTGTATAGCTAAGAAAGGTCCTTCTGAAAAAGGGAAATCTCCTCTTCAGGTGTATAATGTAGGTGCTCCTTTTGAAAGAATACAAGTTGATATTTTAGGTCCTCTTCCTACCACTCTTAATGGAAATCGGTATGTGCTCGTTGTGCTAGATTGTTTTACCAAATGGCCAGAGGCTATTCCTTTGAAAAATAAAAGAGCAACCACTGTTGCTAAGTTTCTAGTTGAACAAGTATTTTCTCGACATGGAATTCCTTTAGAATTACATACTGATCAAGGAAAGAATTTTGAGTCACGATTAATTCTTGAGATGTCTCATATTTTAGGAATCAGGAAAACTCGTACTACACCTCTTCATCCTCAGTCAGATGGACAAGTTGAACGTCAACATAGAACAATTTTAAATTATTTGGCGAAATATATTTCTGATAATCAACGAGATTGGGATAAATGGATTTCTTTGTTTCTACTGGCTTTTCGCTCCTCTAAACATGAAGTAACTGGAGTTTCTCCAGCCGAAATGTATCTTGGTCAGGATCTTCGTTTACCTTTAGATCTTCTTCGAGGTCGGCCTCCCTCAGTTAAAGATAAAGAAGAAGAAAAGTACACTATTAAATTAAGGAAAAAACTGGATGAAATTCATCGTTTTGCTAGACGTCGTCTTCAAATTAGGTCTCAAAATACCAAATCTTGGTATGATCAACGTTCTAGACAAGTGACATTTGAACAAGGTCAAAAGGTTTGGTTTTTCAATCCTCGTCGTACAATAGGAAAAGCTCCGAAATTGCAAAGTTCTTGGGAAGGACCTTTTATAATTATAAAGAAACTTAGTGATGTCGTGTTTTGTATAGGCAAATCTTTCAAACATAAAAGAAAAGTGGTTCATGCAGATCGTTTGGCTCCTTTTCGAGAAAGAGTTATTAAATAAAATTAAAAGAATCAATACATGTATATACATATACTTGTTTGTTTTCTTTTCCTTTTTCAGAATTTCCCATTCCTCTTTCCTTTTCCGTTTTCCGAGTGGCTGACGTCTTTTTCCACTGAGATCCGTTAAGGACCGCCCTCCCCACGGTTTTTGACCGTGGTTTTTCCGTGGGGCTTTGGGTGAATACCGGGGCGGGGATTAGGGGTGTTCTTTTAAAGAACGTCGGGTCCACGGGTTATACCCCCCCCTTATCCGAAGAAGAAGCTGAAGAGCGGTGAGCTGGGACTTCGAGAGTCACGTCGACAACTTTTCGGCCTGGTAGCTGTTGGGACAAGAGATGGCGTAGTCAAGAGAACCTGAGACAGCAGGTTGTGACAAAGGATCGCCAAAGGTGCCCTGGAGCAGCAAAGATGGCGTGAAATTTTGGAGATAGACTTGAAGAAGAGCATCACGAACAACTTTTTCCATGGGATTGTCGGGACGACAATTTTGGAAGAGAAGGGACAGTGTTGTGCCCACACCTTTGGGGAACGTATTGTTCCCATGCTCTTGGGAGAAGACTGTGAAGAAGGCATATAGAGAGTGTTTGACAGCTGTTATCGTTGTCAAGGACTGGGGTTTGTTTACTAACAACTGGAATAATAAGAGAGTCGCTCTAGTCCTGTCACAGCGTACGGACGTAAAGCGAATTCGTGCGATTATTTTGGAATTGATTAAGATCCGTTTTTCTAGGCTGTAAATAAAGCTTTTCTCGTTTAGTATATCCCGAGTTATTTCTTTCACGCGCGGGCACAACAATATAATATATAAGTGAATATTATAATCCGTAAATTTTGAATCTGCATCTGCTTCTGTATGACCAATTGCAGTAGTAAACATTACATTTGTTGTATTATTATCTAAAAATAAATACAATTCATTAATTATATTATAAAGATTCTATTTGTTTTAGTGTAATATAAATAAAATATACTAACATCAAAGCTGAATCTGTATCATTCAAAGGATCAGATATATCCAATCCATTACTTGCATTTATTCCTATTTTCTCAGTCATAACATCTGTTGTTTCGACAACTTTATCGTGTGAAATATTGTAACATACTTTAGCCTTAGAGAAATTTTTGTAATTATTATTAGGTGCGCAACTAAGTTCCCGCTGTTTTTCAAGAGATGGCTCCAGTAGTAAGTGCTGGTCGATTGTGACATAACCAAAACGTCATGAACCAAGCTTAGACATATGGTAAACAAACCGCTTTGACACATTAGTGATTTTGTTTTTGCGTCATATACTTTTGGTTGTGTGAAAATGTCTTATTTTGTGCCAAATAATCGTCATTTGCGGGAAGTGTTGCTTTTCTTCTTTCATTCGAAGAAAACGGCGGCTGAAGCGCATCGAGAACTCCAAAAAGTTTACGGAGATGCTGCTCTAAGTGAAACAACGTGCCGTAATTGGTTCCGTCGCTTCAAAGACGGTGATTTCGATGTTGACGACCGTTCGCGTGAAGGAAGGCCAAAAACCTTCGAAGACGCTGAATTGGAGGCATTGCTCGATGAGGATCCGTGCCAAACGCAAAAAGAGCTTGCTTCAGCATTAGGAGTTACCCGCCAAGCCATTTCCAAGCGATTGCATGCGTTGGGAATGATTCAAAAACAAGGAACTTGGGTTCCTTATGATTTGAAGCCAAGAGACGTTGAGCGTCGTTTTTTCGCCTGTGAACAACTGCTCCAGCGGCAAAAAAGGAAGGGTTTTCTTCATCGCATCGTTACGGGTGATGAAAAATGGATTCATTACAGCAACCCAAAGAGAACAAAATCATGGGGACTGCCCGGTCATGCTTCTACGTTGTCGGCTCGGCCGAATATTCACGCTGCGAAGGTTTTGCTGTGTATTTGGTGGGACCAGGGCGGTGTTATTTATTATGAGCTGTTGAAACCGAACGAAACCATCACTGGGGAACGGTATCGAACTCAATTGATGCGATTGAGCCGAGCATTGCGCGAAAAGCGGCTACAATACGAGCAGAGGCACGAAAAAGTGATTCTACAGCATGACAACGCTCGGCCTCACGTTGCCAAACCCGTTAAAACCTACTTAGAAACGCTCAAATGGAAGTCCTACCTCACCCGCCATATTCCCCAGATATTGCGCCGTCCGATTATTACTTGTTCCGTTCGATGGCACATGGTCTGGCTAATCAGCAGTTCCGCTCATATGAAGACATCTCAAAATGGCTTGATTCGTGGATAGCTTCAAAAGACGAACACTTCTACCGTGACGGTATTCGAGCTCTGCCAGAAAGATGGGAAAAAGTTGTCGCTAGCGATGGGCAATATTTTGAATGATTCATTTGTAACCATTTTTTCACAATAAAGTTGCATTTTCATCAAAAAACAGCGAGAACTTAGTTGCGCACCTAATAGTATCTGATATACAGTAACTAATGCATATAAAACTTCGTTCTGTATGCCAGATCCAGGAATTACTCTAACTATAAGAATAAGATTGCAAGTTAATTACATACAAATAATATTAATGAATAAATGCATAAAACCTATTTCAACTAAAAATATATTAAAAGTTAAGTATAAAACTTTATATTAAAAAAAATTATACTTACTTGATCGTCTTGTTTTCGATGAGAATGTGAATATCCTCCATCGGTGGCAGATATCGCAGACAAACTATATTATCTGTTATACAAGCAATTGGAAAATTGCCCAGATATAGCGCATGAAGAGGAAGGGGCCGACGACCTTATTGAAATATATATTTTTTATCTTTTATTTATTTTTAATATTCTTTCATATAATTTGTTTTTTGTAATTTGAATGTATTACAACTTTCATTTATATTACTGTAATCTGTAACTTTTGAAGAGATGAATCTGTATCTGCTTCTGTATAATTAATTGTAGTAGTAAACATTACATTTCTTGTATTATAAAATATACTAACATATCAAAGCTGAATCTGTATCATTCAAAGGATCGTCAGATATATCCAATCCATTACTTGCATTTATTCTTATTTTCTCAGTCATAACATTTGTTGTTTCGACAACCTTATCGTGTGAAATATTGTGACATGCTTTAACCTTAGAGAAATTTTTGTAATTATCTGATATACAGTAACTAATGCATTTAAAACTTCGTTTTATATGCCAGATCCAGGGATCTGGTATACAGTAACTAATGCATTTAAAACTTCGTTCTATATGCCAGATCCAGGGATTACTCTATCTATTAATGACATAATAAAAAATAATATTAATGAATAAACACATAAAACCTATTTGAATTAAAAATATATGAAAAGTTAAGTTTAAAACTTTATATTAAAAGAATTATACTTACTTGATTGTCTCGTTTTCGATGAGAATGTGAATATCCTCCATCGGTGGTAGATATTCGGTATCGTTCAACAACAAATGAAATGGTTCTCTTATGCCAAATATCTTAGTGATCAATCAATAAAAATTTAGCAGATCCAACGCACATCGTGAAAAAACTTGGACAAGTCAACTTTCAGTCGAAAATGTGAGCGCAGCATTGTGATATCTTTGAGGTTAGGAAGCTTCAAAACCGAAATGCGCGATTGTCAAACCTTCGCTGTCGCTCATTGCTCGACGTAAACTACCAACGTTGCGATCACGTTGCTCGTGTTCGACTCGAATTCACGTGTTGTATAATATAATATATATAAAATAAATAAACTAGCAATATTTTATTTTTATTTCACCTCCTGTTCTACCAACCCGATATTCTTCTCTCTCATATTCCCTATCGCTTGCTCACTCGCACTCGCTGCTCTTTACTTCTTCAGCGTGCTCGTAACGCCTCTGGTGTCGGAAAAACGAAAAGTACAAATCCCCTCTCCTCGGCAGTCTATTCTTCTCTCTCTTATTCTCTATCGCTTGCTCACTCGCACTCGCTGCTCTTTGCATCTTCAGCGCGCTCGTAACGCCTCTGGTGTCGGAAAAACGAGAAGCACAAATCCCCTCTCCTCAGCGGTCTAGCGTTTTTTTCTTACTTTCTTACTGAATCGTAATTTCTGTGATTCAAACTTTAATCTTAAAATATCTCCACTTAGAGACAACGTACACAAAAAGCACAAGAACACTTTTCTTCCTATTTTTTAAGGCTGAATCGATTGGGACTAAAAAAACGTCGATCGGTTCAGCCATTCCTGAGATATGAATATCTCACCTCGTTTCAACTCGCAGTTTCGCGTAATAATAGACACTACCGTGCCTCTTGATTTCAGGGTTTCCTTTTCAAGGTTTTATTTGGGTATTATTTTGAGAGTTTTCTTGGATGTTATTTTGAGGGTTTTTGTTGAGCATTAACCCTCATTTGGGTGTATCTTTCAATTGACGATCCGAAATCACACTCAATTTGAGTGTTTTCTCGGTGTATAACACTCAAAATTGAGCGTTTATTCGGTGTATAACACTCAAAGTTGAGCGTTTTTTATCGGTGATTAACATCCAAAGTTAAGCGTTTTTTGAGTGTTAACACTTAAAATTGAGGTTTTTTTTCATAAGGGTTTAGGCTCGGCTAACACCCGTATTCATAGTCAAGCCTTATATTTAAGACTTCCTTAAGGGTCAGAGCACAGACTTCTGCATAACGCATAATACACAATGCATAAGAGAATAAACCAATTAGTTTTCTTCATTTCCCTCCTCAAGATAGAAATGAAGAACTCTGATTGGTTGATTCTCTTATACGTTGTGTATTATACGTTATGCAGAAGTCTGTACTCTGGCTCTAAGGGTCTATAGGAGCCAGAAACAAATCCAGCTGTGGGGACTTTGAGTTCCCCAAGGCGCACGCATCCGTTTTTCGTGCGGCGCTATAGAGCGCGCGCAAGTCTCACTCGTGCGGGGAAAAAGAGCAACGGAATTAGTAACCGTTGGAAGCGCTCACAGAGCTCACGGATATACAATCGCTAGTTCATAGCTTTGATTATTCTTCCATTGTCTTGTGTGATTCCGCGATTTTTACACGCGGTCGCGTGTGTGCGAGAGCAGGCAGGCAGGTGCATCGGCTCCGGTCTGCCCACACACACATACAAGTCCCGCTGTGACTCGTATGTCGTGCGAGTGCAGAAATTGTTTTTTGTACCTTCGAGGCGCATACGCCACATCTGTGATTCACGTGCTCTGCGACTGGCAGGCACGTGCGCAATAAAGAGACCAAAGGAAAAGAACACGCCTAGGTTGATTTAGGAACCTACCCTCCACTTGCAATCAACGAGAGAGCAAGAGGACAACAAAAACCCCAAACAGCGTTGACTTTGGAGGCCTCGTGCGGCGAGATCGCGAACCAACACCGTGCGCGCGAACGCAAGAGCAGGAAAGTTGGGTCAAGTCAGTTTGACAAGGACGAACAATCGATCGCACTGTCCTTGTCTTACTCACTCGGGCCGGCCGATACACGGCGAGAAAATGCTTTTCAGGCTTTTGGGTGAGTCAGCCAAGCGTCGCAGCGACTCACGTGCAATACCATTTTACAAATCGATGTATTTTGTCTAGTTGACGTTATATATCACCGCCAAATTATTATAGCATGTTCCTTATATCCCTTATGTTCCTTATATTATTTCCGAGATCCCCACAAAGCCAGATTTTGCAATCCGGCTGTCCAAAATTTATGAAAAATAAATGAAGCGTCCGCCGTACCAAGCATCGCAGCGAATCACTCCAAAAATTATTTCACAAGATGCAAAAATTTCGTCTCGTTGACGACACGTATAACTGCTAAACTGTTACAGCATCTTCCTTGAACTATCACTGAGGATCTTACACAGCCAGATTTTACAATCCGGCCGTCCAAAATTTATAATACATAAATAATGTATCAGCCGTACCAGGAGTTGCAGCGAGTCAGGTGGAATACCATTTTACAAGAAGCAATATTTTGCCTTATTGACGTAATATATGACCATGAATTTGTTATAGCATCTTCCTACAACTATTCCCGAGATCTCTACAGAGTTAGATTTTACAAATAGGCTATCAACAATTTATTATATATAAATAAAACGTCAGCTGTACCAAATCGCAGCGAGTCAGGCGGAATACAATTTTACAAGAATAAATATATTGCCTCGTTGACAATATATATAATCGCCAAATTATTATGGTATCTCCCTTGAACTATCCCCGAGAACCCTACAGAGCCAGATTTTGCAATCCGGCCGTCAAAAATTTATCATACATTAATAAAGCGTTCGCTGTACCAAGCGTCGCTGGGAGTCACTCGAAATATCATTTTACGAGATGCAATATTTCGTCTCTTTGACGCTACGTATTATTACCAAATTGTTGCAGCATCTTCTTCGTACTATTCCCGAGATCGGTACAAAGCTGGATTTTGCAATCCGGTCGTCAAAAATTTATAATATATAAATAAAGCGCCCGTCATACCAGGTGTTGGAGCGAATCAGTTGAAAAATCATTGTAGGAGATGCAAAATTTCACATCCTTGACGATATGTTTCACCGCGAAATTGTTATAGCATATTCTTTGAACTATCTCCGAGAAACCTACAGAGCCAGATTTTGCAGTGAGGCTGTGAGAAATGTATCATAAATAAATAAATATTTATGAAACGTCGGAGCGGATCACGTACAATACCATTTTACAAAATGAGATATATTACTTCACTGATGTAATATATCATCATCATATTGTTATAGCATATATCTAAAACTATTCCCAAGATCCTCACAAAGCCAGTTTTTGCAATCGGGCTGTCTAACTTCTATTATAAATAAATAAAGATGCATCAAGCGTCAAAGTGGATCACGCGAATACAATTTCACAAGAAGAGATATTCCACCTTGTTGGCATAATATATGTAACCGCCGAATTGATATGGAATATTCCTTGAACTATTATCGAGGTCCTTACAGAGCCAGATTTTACATTCCGGCCGTCAAAAATTTATCATATATTAATAAAGCGTGTGTCGTACGAAACATCGCAGCGAGTCCCGCGAAATACCATCTTACAAGAAAAAATATTTTGCCTCGTTGCTGTCATATAACAGCACCAAATTGTTATAATCTATTCCTCGATCTATCCCCGAGGTCTTTACAAAGCCAGATTTCGCAATCAGGCCGCCTAACATTTATCGTATATAAAAGACTGTACCAGGCATTGCAGTATGTCACGTACAATTTTGGAACATGAGAAATATTGTCTCGTTAATGTAATATATCACCATCAAATTGTTCGGCTGTATTCCTTGTATTATTTCTAACGTCACTATAAAGCAGGGTTTTGATTATTAACACATATATATATTATAAGCGACTGTACGGGACAACAACAGGTACGGGACAACAACAGGTAACTGTTAACTGTTAACTCCTACAAGTAACTGTAGGAACCATTAAAATTGTTGTAATATTAGAAGTTTATTAATGAATTTATTTTTATTTCTTATATTTCAGGACCGATTTTGTAAATATGGTGTATATATAGGGTGCTAAATTTCAAACGTAACAGGTAAGAAATCTAGAAATCTGTGAAAGATATTAAAAAAAGCTAAAACACGTGTTCCATGATTTCGAAGGGGAAAGAGAATGGCATTATTATTCTTTTATTTGGAAGGCATTTTCAAAGTTGGTTGAAGATCAACTTAATTTTTTTAAGTTGAAAGCCTAATTTTTTATTATATCTTCTTTTTCTACCAATTAATTTGAATAACTTTTGTCTGAAACATTTTTTTATTTGCCTAATATTTTTTAGAAATATTTAAGGGAAACTTGGTAACTTTTTCAACATTTAACTTACGATATCTCGCTAACTATTCGTCGACAGAAAAAATAGTATTAGACTTTTTTACTTTATTTACTATCAAGAATATATTACTATAATCAAGAATATATTACTATAATAATGTCCTAGCTTTTCTTAATGTAATAATTCTGAAATTTCCAAAAGTCTATAAGTTAACAAAAGTTAGGGCACTATTATAACAATATATTCTTGATAGTAAATAAAGTAAAAAAGTCTAATACTATTTTTTCTTTCGACGAATAGTTAGCGACCCTAATAGCAATATTTCAGCAGACTGACGGCAAACTGACGGCAGAATGAATGAGAGGTTTACAGCAGATTGGTGCCAACTGCTTGTCCATTGTGCCCGCATTCTGGCAACATTATTTGACGGCAAACTGATGCCAGAAACAAAGCAGATCCTGACGTACACAGTCTGGCGGCAGATTAACGGCAGAAATACCACAGATTCTGCAGTGCGCAGTCTGGCACCAGAATGACGGCAGAAACAGATAACAGATCTTGCTGTTCACAACCTGACAGCAGACTGGTGATAGAAATACAACAGATTCTGCCATATTCATTTTTACATCCCCCCTCCCCCCTTCCCATTCAGTCATGCACATTACATGAAAGTAATTATTAAAAAAAAATACAATATACGAACGTAATTGTTTTTATTTATCACACAAGACAAAACGAGACAGCCAATCAGATTCACAATGGTATTTACCGTAAATGGCGGAACACGAAGGCGACGATGTTTCTTCTCATAGCCTCAGGAAGTGACGACATACGGTGACTTCGATGTTGGAGTAACTGATGAAAGGGTTTGTGAACGATGAAATGGCAATTTGATGCGATATCTGTATATATATATATTATATCTATATATTATATCTATATATTATACATAATTGTAGTTAGAAAGATGCAACTGTAATATAATTTCAATTTACAGATATCGCATCAAATTGCCATTTCATCGTTCACAAACCCTTTCATCAGTTACTCCAACATCGAAGTCACCGTATGTCGTCACTTCCTGAGGCTATGAGAAGAAACATCGTCGCCTTCGTGTTCCGCCATTTACGGTAAACACCATTGTGAATCTGATTGGCTGTCTCGTTTTGTCTTGTGTGATAAATAAAAACAATTACGTTCGTATATTGTATTTTTTTTTAATAATTACTTTCATGTAATGTGCATGACTGAATGGGAAGGGGGGAGGGGGGATGTAAAAATGAATATGGCAGAATCTGTTGTATTTCTATCACCAGTCTGCTGTCAGGTTGTGAACAGCAAGATCTGTTATCTGTTTCTGCCGTCATTCTGGTGCCAGACTGCGCACTGCAGAATCTGTGGTATTTCTGCCGTTAATCTGCCGCCAGACTGTGTACGTCAGGATCTGCTTTGTTTCTGGCATCAGTTTGCCGTCAAATAATGTTGCCAGACTCTGCCGTCAGAATGCGGGCACAATGGACAAGCAGTTGGCACCAATCTGCTGTAAACCTCTCATTCATTCTGCCGTCAGTTTGCCGTCAGTCTGCTGAAATATTGCTATTAGGGTCGCTAACTATTCGTCGAAAGAAAAAATAGTATTAGACTTTTTTACTTTATTTACTATCAAGAATATATTGTTATAATAGTGCCCTAACTTTTGTTAACTTATAGACTTTTGGAAATTTCAGAATTATTACATTAAGAAAAGCTAGGACATTATTATAGTAATATATTCTTGATTATAGTAATATATTCTTGATAGTAAATAAAGTAAAAAAGTCTAATACTATTTTTTCTGTCGACGAATAGTTAGCGAGATATCGTAAGTTAAATGTTGAAAAAGTTACCAAGTTTCCCTTAAATATTTCTAAAAAATATTAGGCAAATAAAAAAATGTTTCAGACAAAAGTTATTCAAATTAATTGGTAGAAAAAGAAGATATAATAAAAAATTAGGCTTTCAACTTAAAAAAATTAAGTTGATCTTCAACCAACTTTGAAAATGCCTTCCAAATAAAAGAATAATAATGCCATTCTCTTTCCCCTTCGAAATCATGGAACACGTGTTTTAGCTTTTTTTAATATCTTTCACAGATTTCTAGATTTCTTACCTGTTACGTTTGAAATTTAGCACCCTATATATACACCATATTTACAAAATCGGTCCTGAAATATAAGAAATAAAAATAAATTCATTAATAAACTTCTAATATTACAACAATTTTAATGGTTCCTACAGTTACTTGTAGGAGTTAACAGTTAACAGTTACCTGTTGTTGTCTCGTACCTGTTGTTGTCCCGTACAGTCGCTTATAATATATATATGTGTTAATAATCAAAACCCTGCTTTATAGTGACGTTAGAAATAATACAAGGAATACAGCCGAACAATTTGATGGTGATATATTACATTAACGAGACAATATTTCTCATGTTCCAAAATTGTACGTGACATACTGCAATGCCTGGTACAGTCTTTTATATACGATAAATGTTAGGCGGCCTGATTGCGAAATCTGGCTTTGTAAAGACCTCGGGGATAGATCGAGGAATAGATTATAACAATTTGGTGCTGTTATATGACAGCAACGAGGCAAAATATTTTTTCTTGTAAGATGGTATTTCGCGGGACTCGCTGCGATGTTTCGTACGACACACGCTTTATTAATATATGATAAATTTTTGACGGCCGGAATGTAAAATCTGGCTCTGTAGGGACCTCGATAATAGTTCAAGGAATATTCCATATCAATTTGGTGGTTATATATTTCGTCAACGTGACAAAATATCTTATACTTTACTGAAGTACATACATAGGCATATAGCACTGTCATATAATAATGCTAATGCATTGCTCGCGCGAACGCAAGGCAGGAAGGTTAGGTCATATAGACTGCACCATAGTGCAGCTAGGCTGCACTTTCCGTGTATTTTTCCGTGTAGCATACACTTTCCATGTATTTTTCCGTGTAGCATATTTTGCCATGCAGACATCATATTTGCTTATCAGACTTACATAGGCATCTTCCTTATATTAGTATCTAGATCGGTACAGAGCCTGATTTTGCATTTAGGTTCTTGAAAATTTGTAATAAATGGAAATATAGGCTTGTGCTGCACCGCGGGATGCACTTTCATTCAAAATTTTTATTCGATTTTTATTCAGACCTTTTTTCCAAAAAAGCGCTCTGTACGAGCATGCGGACGTTTCTCCTGATTACAAATATCATACATATAAGGTGATTCTCTTCGTATTTTGTTCATAATTTGCAATATAATTTTGCCTAGTTCGCGGGTCTCCGCAAGAGGTCTCTAGTAGGCTCCTGTAGACCCTTAAGTTTATCTTCAGATGGTTTGTAGTCAATAAAATAATCTGTGCAGCATCTAAAGATGAATATAAGGAGACCTCAAATATAAGACCTGACTATGAATACGGGTATAAAAGTCGCCCATGACCCCTCTCCTTCTTCTCTCTGTTAATAATTCTTATCATATTCACAATTTTTATTATATTCAGAAAAACAACAAAATATAAACAAAATAATAAGAATATAATGCCAGCGGCACACAGTGCTTGTTTTCGTGCTGGATGAAAATACTGCGTTCTGATTGGTACATTTTCGAAGATGGATGGAAATACACCAATCAGAACGTATTATTTTCATCCAGCAAACAATTCAGTACGAAAACAAGCACCGTGTGCCGCTGGCTTAACAAAAAACATCGGGAGTATTTCAAAATATTTCATCACGTATTTTTCCAAATTTTCCTTTCTATATTCTTCACCACATAGCGCCATCTTCACTCGGAGCCGTGGGCGCTGGAGAGACGCTTGTGGCGCTCGCGTCAGTATTCAGTCAGCAATCGTCTTGCGAGTTAGAGTGTTCTCTGATCTGTGTCTATCTTGTGTCAGCTAATTTGAGCAGCCACAATTCTCCGCGTCACGAATTCGCGAATAACGGCAGTAAACGCTAATTGACAGCCCCCAAACACCCGTTGACTGATACGTCGCAGGCCACATCGAGCGAAAGGCAACAGAAGGCCGGCTCGATCGACCGCTCTCTATCTGTCTTTCTCGTGCTCACTCGTGACGCCGACTGTGATCGACTCCAGCGTAGCGCACGCACACGCACGTATACACATCGAACTGCAGCAGAATCGCTCCGAAACAGGAGACCCGTCTGTAATCCCGACTCGAGCTGCAGGCAGCCGTGCGCGGCCGTTGGATTTTCACGCTATAAGGCGGCCGTCCAGCAGGGCGATACCATTTTATATGACTTTACTTCGACGACGACGAGGTAAGTCGAGCTCTCTCTCTCTCTCTCTCTCTCTCTCTCTCTCTATATATATATATATATATATATATATATGTGTGTGTGTGTGTGTGTGTGTGGTGTTGTGTGGTGTATGTAATGTATGATATACGCACGCGCGTGCATGTATGTATATACATATACTTTCTCTCTCTATAATAGTGTTTTTCTCTATGCATATTTCTCCTGTTTCGTTTTTCTCTCAGCATCTCTTTTTATATGATGTGAACATATATATATTTATCCATGTTGCTTGCTCTCGTACGCTAATTTTAGCAACCAGCCATTTTGGATACACGACACGATGGTATGCATGCGAGGCAGGCGAGACGGGTGAAGTGAGATGGGCGGGGCGGGACGTCCCATCGTGCCTGCGGAAATGAACGTGTTCCTCTCTCGCTCTCTTTCTTCGTTCAGCGACGTCGACGACAATGTCTCGCGTGTGTCGCGATGCGTCACCACTGTGCGTTGCAAATGCTCTCGTTGCCGGTCAATGTTGACTCGGTAATCGACAGACATGGTCCCCTAGGTCGTACGTTGTCTCTCTCTCGCGTATATTTCCTGTTTTTTTTATCTTCCTCCTTCATATTGATACCGGTACTGATTGGTACCGGTACTATACGAGCGACGTATCTTGGAATATAAGAATAAAAAAATAATTAACGTGTAAACATATGTCGAAATGATATATGTGACGACGTTTCAACTGCGTCGATTAACTTTCTCAGAAGTAAAATTTATTAAAATCAGAAAAGAGAATGATTTATATGATCGAATAGAAATTGAAAAAGTCCAAACCGGAGAATGATTTAATTTTAAAGTGACAAATATGACATCTGTAAATCATGGAACCATGGAAAATCATTTCTCTTCCCTTCTATGACATCTTGCGGCTTCGCAACAGTTCATTAGAATTTTGTCGACAGTTTTTTATTTGAATTGAAACAGGACATTTGAACGTACATACACGTGTTGGTATTCCTGAAAAGATTAACCGACATTTTAGTGATTGAGAGCGGAATTTACAGATTTCTCGACTGCGATATGTTTGCGAATTCTAATCGTGCGTAACAAAATCTTACTAGCTATTCAAACTATTCCAACAGGTATCGTGACTAATGTATTCGCAATAATGGAAACAGCTTAGAACGATCCGAAACTTGATAGCCACAGCTCAGAGCCGCTGTTTCCATTGAAATATGAAGCGACAATTGTGATAAACTGATCGCTGACCGAGGGCGACCGTTATATGTATAAACATCTATACAAACGACTTACATAGTCGTTTTTTATTATTTTTGCGTGAAAAGCATTTTTCGTAACTGATTTTGGTAGCGATGTTTACAGAATAAGTCCGATGTTTATACGAGAGTTGCACATATAGCTTAAAATTCGTGTGACTTCAATTTATACATTTTAATCGCATTATTCGATCGTGTCACGTTTACGAAAGAATCGGCGAGTCTCGCATATCACAATTTCTCATCTTAAGATTGAATTGAATTTTGCTCTTTATATCTGTTCTTTTTCGAAGAACTTTTGAATTAGTGCACATTAGTACAATAAGTTCGAATGAAAGAAAATATATTTGTTTCACTCCAATTTATTTAGTTTAGAAGTCCTTTGAAAAAGAATCTTTTGCAAATACTCTGCATTATCTTATATTTTCCTTTTTCATTGTTTTATCATATATCAAATATGCATCTACTTCATTTCAGATCCATCCTTTTCTATTGAATTGAGTTGTATTCTTTACCATTGGAATGAAACTAATATGCTTCAAAAAGAATGAAGTTCCAATGCAGCACTAAGCTAAAAGCAATAAGCTTTTTAAAGTGCAATAATAATGCAAGTTGTCGTATACCTATAAGGGATGGGTCTTTTAAGCCCAGTCTGCAATAGGTGTAGTAAACTTTTAGTTATTTATTTTAAGGCATAATTGCACCAACATTATTTTAGTTTTAAGTGAGATAAACATAAGCCTATCTTTATTTTTCTAAATAAATAAAGACACATATTTAAGTCTCGCTTAAAATCAGAGTAATGGTGTAACCGAACTTATAACCTATAACATTTCCATGTTACGTTAATAGTTAGTGCAATCATGCCTTCCTTGCTTAATGCTTAAGGATTAGGACCTCGGACAGCAGCGAGAGACGCTTTTAGGCGAAAATTAAATCACAATTTTGAACTGGAAAATTAAATCACAATTTTTATTTGGAATATAAAGTCAGAGGCTTACTAGTACATTTACTGGTAATCGGAATTTCATCTTGAAATGACACACGACTGAGGGACGATGATGAATATAATTTAGCAACTTGTGCGTATAGACTCGAAAAGTCGAAGCATGAGAGACAGGGAGAGGAGGGGTTCTAGCAACGTAAAGTATCAAAGTCACGTGATTCGACGAGAAGTTGAGAAATTTCTGAGAACATTTTTATCCTCTAACGATTTTGTTCTCGTAATGTACTTGTCATCGATCATTTGTTTATCTTACGTCATGTTTTCAGCTACTGAAAATTATACTCAGAGAAGCATACACTTTTCGAAGAATCCTAAGATAACTGAAGGATCGACGAAAATTCGCAACACGCTCGTGGGGAATCATCTTGAAAGAGTTGGATCCGAGATCGTATATTCTGGATGTATATAGCAAACGCTAAATATGTCTTTTTCTCGTCTTCAATACTTTGACAATCTCTGTCATGTATATGTGACTTCAGTCTGCCAGCAATTATCGTCTTAAAAAAAACATTTCGCGGTGAAAAAGATTGGCCGACAGGAGCCATTTGCTTATCGGGTAAGATAATCTAATTTAACAGCGGCAGGACAAATTATTAAATTATTGTATCCATACACCATAGGTAATGAATGGCTCTTGTTAATTTACCATTCCGAATATGATAAACTTTGGAACATTCGAAGTATATGGGAAGAAAACATTTGTTGATATTAAAATTCTGTTTTGATCAAAAACGTAAATAAGCCCAATTTAGGTACAAAATTCCCGCCGGCTGTAGGCAACAATCTTCCCACCACACCAATGCGACCGTCCAAGTGTCAAACAACCTTATACATGACACTCATGTAAGAAACCTGGAACTTGGAATTAGAAAGCCTTTAGCGTTCGCTTCGCGTCCAGAATAAGGCCCCGAGATAGTAGTTTCTTTCGCGAGGAAAGTTGCAGCGCGCATATGCCCAGTCTAATCAGTAGCTGAAAAGTTATATTTTCTTTTTCTTCTTCGACGAATTCCGTAACATATTTGTGTCCAATAGAAGAAGAGAAGAATGTTTCTCAGTAATCATTGGGAGATAAATTTTCCTCTTGAATATTGGATGGCATTCCGAGGTTCGCCAAGATAAAAGTACCACGACCGTCACATGCGAACTGACACGGTCTGTAACGTTGAACTTCACTTGCATGTATTCTCGCGACGATAAAAAAGATCTCGAACACGTCATTTGCATATTATGCAAATTACGAACAGTTGCGTCATCTAATGGTAAATGATTGCTCCAATACACAGCTCGATGACAGTTACATGTATGTCGACGAAATTGTATTGCATGGAGAATCTGAAGAGTCGATTGGATCACATTGAATTATCATGTCGTGCGTGTTTTCCTCGAAACTGTATTTGCAACAGCAAACTTTCGATGGTAATTCGCGCCGACTGGTCGATATACGCCGCGATTAAATTGCGCAATATAAATAGCATTTGGGCAGATAGTTCGCCAATGAAATCTTTGTCTACATGTGTCTTCGCGACTTTTCTAACCGTTGTGTTTTTTGATCGAGGTATATCGTGCGGCGTATTGATCCACAATAATTGTCGCGACCGTCGGATGTAAATACTTTCTCGTGTTTCTGTTTTACAGACCGATGTAACTGAAACTTTCGCGATCGCGATATCATTGTACGATCACCGTGTGTGTGTGTGTGTGTGTGTGTGTGCGTGTGCGTGTGCGTGTGCGTGTGCGTGTGCGTGCGTGTGTGTGTGTGTGTGTGTGCGTGCGTGCGTGTGTGTGTGTGTGTGTGTGTGTGTGTGTGTGTGTGTGTGTGTGTGCGTGCGTGCGTGCGTGCGTGCGTGTGTGCGTGCGTGCGTGTGCGTGCGTGCGTGCGTGTGTGCGTGCGGGTGCGTGTGCGTGCGTGCGTGCGCGCGTGTGCGTGAGTGCGTGCGTGCGTGCGTACGTGATCTACACACACACACACACACAAGAGGTGTAAATCCGATCGTGCAACCTCCACGCGGTACACCTTGGGTAATGCTAATGCCGACGGTACTGTAACTTTGAAGCTTTATAACTCGGGATGTACTGAACAAAAAAATACTTTGTTGTAGTGTTTTGGAAAGCTCTTGAAATACGTTATAAGAATATGCCAAAAAAAGTAGGGCGTTCTATTTGAAAAGTTTAAGGTGACTTTGCCCTGACCTTGTTGACGCTAGCCAAGGTCAAACTGATAAGATCAAGTAAATAGATCATTTTAAACCTTACAACTTTTGCCTTTAACATTTTTTCCAAAAACTGATTGTTTTGGAGATATTTTATCGTTCAAAGACTTTTTGAGAACCCTGTGTTCGAACGAATCAGAATATATTTAGTCTCAAGAATATATTGTTAAATAGTGCCCTAACTTTTGTTAACTTATCGACCTGTGGTCATTTCAAAATCATCAAATTAACAAAAATTAAGGCACTATTGTAATAATATATTTTTGAAACCAACTAGAGTAAAAATGTCTAGTACTGTTTTTTCTTCCGACAAATAGCGAGACAAACACGACAAATAATGTCGTGAGTTAAATATTGAAAAAAATCATCAAGTTTTTCTTAAATATCTCAAAAAATATTAAGCAAATAAAAAAAATGTTTCAAACAAAAGTTGTTCAAATTAATTGGTAGAAAAAGATGATATAATAGAAAATTGGAATTTCCATTTAAGAAAAGTAATGATCAGTGAATATCTCAAAAGCGACGCCACCTGTAAACAAAATAATATAGTTGTTTTATGTCTCGTTTGAAACCATACAACTTTTGTCCAAAATGTTTGTTACTATCTTTAATATTTTTCGAGATTTTTGCCTGGCTCATTTAAAATGGGACACCGTATAATACATATGTATATATATGTATATATTACGACGATCACATATTTCATCACATATTTAAAAATCTTTGAAATTTGCCTCCGATGATAATCTATTTCTCGCTGAGAGACTCTTACTGAGAGGTGTAACCATTTCTCTCCCCCCTTCTCTTTTTTTCTTTTTCGGAGAACGTTGGGACTTGGAAAAATAGAAGTCAGGTTTAGAGAAACGGTGCGATTAACTAAATCTTTCTTCTTTGTTCGACTAACGTTTGCGCTGGTTTTTACGTTTATCTCCAAGATGGCCTGCTTTGACCCTTAAGTGTGCATGGCGACGGCGGTAGCTCGATAACGATGCAAAATAATACCTCTTAATCAGCACGACAGTGGTTCTCAAATCGCTCGTCCGGTTCGCCCGCGCGCGACGTTTGAAATTCCACGCCGTAACTCGATTCTCGGCGAACGATAACTCCTTGGAATTCATCTACACCATTTGTTTATTCATAAACGTGCATTCGAACATACGCACATTGCGGCTTGGAGAGAAATTTGATGCGATCAGGGGACTAAATATCTCGGAGCTGCGATTGTCCTTTCGATCTCAGCGATGAAGTAACATTATATCGCTGCTTGCTCTCGCGCTCACTTTCTTCGAATCCAAATTGCGATCAAGTGCGCTAACGCGAGAATACATGGCGAACAGGTTTTGCCGGGTTTCCTCGAGGAAAATAAAATTTATCGGTAATCGCAACGCGATGTAAAAATCAAGTTTTCTTGGATGACGGTCTTCATCGTTTTCTAACTCAAGTTAAACTTGGAAAGTAAGATTGTAAAAGAGACGTTTACACTATCTGTTATGTGTGTGTTAATTTATTCCTATTATTAAGTTTAATTTATTGTTACTAAATTTCTTGCTTGTTCACAGCGGCATATTGATTTATAAAATTGATTTATAAAATCGGAAGCGAGAAAACACATTTCTTTGCAAAAGATGATGGAATAGAAAGATATGTTCATAAAAATGACATATTTGTATTTGATCAAACAGACATGTAAAATAGTCCCATAACTTTATTTTTTGTTCTAATGATCAATAATCAGAGGTAAAAGTTAACATTACTGAATCAGAAAGAATATCGAAGAAAAGATAGATTGAGAATGTAGGTTGCATGTCAATTTTATATTAAATTTACGTGAATGTATGTGAACATGTGTGTTACGAAAACTGTATGTTAATTTTATGGGAATTAGTTTATCGTTTATTATAGCAGAAGAAAAATCTACGGACTATTTTACAGATCTGCTCGACCGACTATATATCATTTTATATTTTTATATTTTTATTTCGCACATAATTCGTAAAAGTTTCAGTCTTCTATCAGTATTCTCTCGCTTCTGACGTCATCAATCAAGAGTTCCTTAGTAAGAGATCAGCAGTCTGAAGGATACTCTTAAGTAATCAAATAATAATAAGACTCTTATTTTTATCAGTTTCTACTTGTGATGTATATAAATGGCCAAACTTTAAGAGCATATTCTACTCATTGTAAAGATGAAAAAAGATCATATAAACATATGATCCATACATATGGTCCATACACACACAGAGAAACACTTCTTTTCCAAGTTATAAATACTTTTTATTTATGACAGATTTTGGCAAGAATATTTTATTAAAGAAATTGTTGGAAATAATTTTCTTCCGCATCAATGCATTCTTCGCATCGACATCTCATGGATTGCCGAAGACGTTAAAAAATTTTTAGAGTATTTTGTATTTTATCACACGAAACGATAACACGATTTCGGAGTACTTTCGTAGTAGCAACAGGAGGAATTTCATAAATGAAAAAAGAATTTTCCATAAAAATCCAAGGGGTTCAAATCGGAAGATTGTGCAGGCCAAGTAATAGGTTTTCTTTCGCTAATCCATCCAGCATTGATATAATTATTATTCAAAAACTCTCAAGCAATGTGCGACTGAAATGTTCTGGAGATATATTTGATAAAAAGTATTTATAACTTGGAAAAGAAATGTTTCTTTATATGTTTGTATGTTCCATTGTTTAAATTGTCTTTTTTTATTCTTACAGTGAGTAAAATATATTCTTAAAGTTTGGTCGCCTATTTCTGAAACACCCTGTATAATATATAAACAATATTTTTATTTTGGCCAAGATATTCAAAGCTTCTTATTATCGAATAAAAATCATCGAATAAAAAATAAAAATTTCGCCTATAGACTTCTAAATGCATTTTATTTTTAAATGCTTGATTACTTACGGATTGATTACCCAGATATTTTATTTCAGTCGTGAAATGTATTTACGAATTCTGAAATTGGATGCCGAGGAGAGAAACGTTGTTCTGGAATCATGTTTTATTATCCGAATTATTGTCCGTTTTATTAGAATTTGGATACTCGTAATATCGGCGGTCGATAATTTGAGGACCCTGAGTCCTCGAATCCGAACTATCGGAATTCCGTTCGTGACCATCTCCATCGGTCGCCGGCTACTCGACTTGAGAAGGAGAATCGCGAGTAAACGTGTGACCTTGTCCGAAGACAGCCAGCTAGCGCGTCAATTGCTCCCTCATCTCTTTCTCCCTTCTCTGTTTTCCTCCCTTCTCCCCTCTCTTCTCCCCTCTCTTCCACGGTATCTTGTGTAAACTCCCGGCACCAGATATACCTTTGCGACTGAAAATCAGCTGCCATCACGGGCCGGGCAAGCTATATCGTGACGTGTTTGATAATTCGACAACGAGAAACGCTCCACGCGAGGCTCAAAAGACGAAAGGTTAGAAAATAACCAACAGAAACTGGAAGCAAATATCTCTAATGTAAATGCGACGCGTCTGATTTGGAAATGTGCCATTTATCGAAGCTAATTGTCAAAGCACACACTTGACGCTGTAGAATGGACTGTTTTAATACTATCCACAGTCTGCGAAATGTTGTAAGATACAAAAATTTTTGTACTTTCTTTTGTTGTTCCATCGACAAAAAAACTTTCGTGAAAAATGTGCGTTAAGAACGACTCAATAGATTCTAATTAAGTTAATCGGTGATTAAGTCAGCTGGCAGTGTGCTGCCAACATGGAAAATAAAAGACGATTTGTTATTAAAAGGAGTAAGAAATTTCTCTTGGTCTCTCTCCTTTTATAACCTACATTTAAAATTGCTGTCAATCGACTGTCAACTACTTTATAATTTTGCTATAATGTACAGAATTTATAAATTTCTTTTTTACCGTCGGGTATCAAATTACATAGCTAGAAATTACTGATAATTTTGTCGGTTAACTATTGATAACTTTAACTTATCGAATGACGTAAAGCTAAAGGTAGTGACTATGGGAGCGTTCAGAAAAAACCGCTCAGTGAGCGATTAGTAACTATTGGTCCTTACAATTAGATCCTTACATTCAGACCAATAACATTGACGAATTACTCAACAGTTGCACAACTGTTGAGTGTCGTGAACGCACCCTATGACACTATGATATTATCATGTTTTACCAAGTTAGCGCATAAAATATAATTGTATTTAAAAATTCAATTATTGCATTGCCAACGGAGAGTTGATGAAGAGTGAAGTGAAAGATATACGCGTGTCTCATTTACTATGTTTTGGCTAATTTAATCATTAATTACTTTATTACATTAACTTTCGGATACAATCAACGCGGCAATTAACGCGATAAGCTAATCGACGATTAACTTAAACAGCAGATATGGAAAATGAAAAACAGTTTATGTCATTGAAACAAGTAAAAACATTATCTTGTTTTCTTTAACAGTTGTAAAATTGCTGTCAAAATTTTGACAGTTCCATTTTACTAACACACACATATACATATATATATATATATATATATATATATATTAGGTGTACAAATGAATAATCCAAATTATTTTAAGCAGTTATGAAATCAATTTTAAATTGAATAGATTTCCCCGCTCTTTTGTGATTATGCAATGTTGACATATAGCTATTAAAAAGAACATATAGTTTGGCGAAAGGCCCAACATAACCTTCAGAAGTATTCAGTTCACTACAGTCGAAAATGGCAACAGATAAGCACATCCGACACTACATTCTTTACGAATTCCAACAAGGAAAAAATGCTGCAAGAGCGTGCGAATCGATTTGTTCCTTTCTCGGCGAAGGTGTTGTATCGTACGATGTGTGCGCATTTTGGTTTAAGCGGTTTAAAAGCGGTAATTTCAGTCTAATCGACAAACAACGTCCTGGAGACCCTCCGAAGTGCGATAATGATGATTTGGAACAACTACTCGCTGAGAATTCGGCACAAACACAAAAAGAGCTTGTAGAACAGTTGGAAGTAACGCAGCAAATGATTTCCAAACGCCTACATGAGATGGGAAAGATCCAGAAAGAAGGAAAATGGGTTCCGCATGAACTCACTGAAACCAACAAAAATCAACGAGTGGCAGCGTGTCTCTTCTCAATAAGCAGCGTCGAAAGTTTTTCTTGTGGAAAATCGTTACGGGCGATGAGAAATAGATACTCTATGACAATCCGAAACGCAGAAAGTCATGGGTAAATCCCGGCGAATCATCAAAATCGGTCACAAAACCCAATCGCTTCGGAAAGAAGGTTCTTCTCTGCATTTGGTGGGATATCAAGGGCGTGTTTTATTATAAGTTGTTGGAACCGGGTGAAACAGTTACTGCGGACTGCTACCAACGTCAATTAATCTGCTTAAGTCAAGAATTGGTAGAATTGGAAAACGCCCGTATACTGGCAAAGGAGAACGTCCAGTGAAATTGTTGCATGACAACGCCAGACCACACATTGCTTCCAAAACAAAAACACCATAATGAGTCTTGGCTGGGACGTCTTGCAGCATCCGGCGTATTCACCAGACATTGCTTCATCCGATTATCACTTGTTCCGGTTGATGCAATACGCCTTGTCCGATATGTACTTCCAATCAGTGAATGAGATCCGAAAATGGCTTGACGACTTTATCGTGTCCAAAGACGTAACATTTTTCCGAGATGGAATTCATCAGCTGCCTGAAAGATGGCTTAAAGTTATAGAAAGCAACGGCGAATACTTTGAATAGTTTAATTTATTTTCTTTTAAAATAAACCTTGAATGTAGCTGAAAAAATTGGATTATTCATTTGCACACCTAATAATATATATATATATATATATATATATATATATATATATATATATTAACTTTTTGGTTATCGTCGGATAGCGATTAAGTAATAACTAATTTACAATAAAAAATTGCATTGCCAATAATCGTTGGCAATTTCGCTGTTGATAATTCTCTACCAGTTAACCCTTTCTTACTCCATGCAACTTTCAATAGAGAATTACATGATATATCTGTATTCGTGCAGACTGACTTCGTTTGTTTGTATTATTACTTTTAAAACAAAATAATTGTTACGGTCCGTTTACAGCTCTTATTGATTCTTATTTCTTGTTACGCTAGGCTGTGTACTGTATCTAGAGACGCACAATCAATACTTATAAATTAAATTTGCGCTTTAATTCACACCCATAGTCAGTGTCTGACGTTTTTGTGTTGTCATTTCCTAGAAATAAAAGAAAATCGTATTGTAGAGAGCACATAATTGATCAGTTCGGTTGGAGTTGGGCGAAGGAATTGCCTCGTAAAATTCGATGGCTGATTACAGAAATAATATACCTTATTTGAATGTAAAGATTGAAGGTAAATTTGGAATTATGGCCAACTTAACAACAATTTTACTTGGTGCACAAAGTATCACAGATATTGTCAAAGATAATTTTCAAAATTCATCATCAGACGACGAAGAAAATATTTCATATGTTTTATTTTCATTTCCGTCAATTATCATGTATTTTATTAATTACATTTTTTACATTTATATAAGTCTAACATGACAGCCAAGTTAACAGCCAAGTGTATGTAGAATTAACCGGGGATCAGTGATTCTCTAGAACCTATTTTCGTAAAAAAGGCAGTAAGTTGTACTATCTTGCAATATAGTAAAAACTATATCAGAATGCAGGAACAGTATTGTTAATTAAGGTTGCCAGATGGCCTTTTCTGGAAAGAATTGTTCTTTTTTCTAGCCAAAATTTTTATGTCCTGGCATTATTTCATTTAGGACATTATTTCCTTGTCCTTCCTTACCGCATCAAAGGAGCTTTTTGCTGCCATAATGCCATATATATATATATATATAATGTATGTACGAAATGTACAATATATTGAAAATTGACGTTTGAAAATATAACAGACGCATTTCACTCGACGATCCTTGCTTGTCAAAATTTTCGGCTGTCCTTCCCTATCATTTTACAAATTCGGTAACTTTACCGCTAGTATTATCAATGCATTTCGGAACGTAGCCCAAATAACATTGAGCCGATTGTGCTGTGCCATGCCGCTGCAGTGCGTCGGCGTCGGCGGCGGCGGTGGTCCGGATCGGCGGCGGAGCGCGATCAATATACGGCGGCATGCCCGCGAGGACGTACGCGAGCGCGCCTGCGTCCTCAGCGGCGCTGCGGGATAGATAGATAGGTAGGTAGGTTGATCCGGGTCCAAGTCGCCAGCACACACCACACCAGGAGACGACTCCAGTAGTCACGGTAGAGCCGGCAGTCGTACCTACCTACCTACCTACCTACACCTGTCTGTTACCCACCTGACTAATTAACTACTTATTTGCTTGCCTGCTTGTCTGCTCGACCTACCCGGAAGAGAGAGAGAGAGAGAGAGAGAGAGAGAGAGAGAGAGAGAGAGAAAGAGAGAGAGAGAGAGAGAGGACAGAAAAAGAAAAAGAGAGAAAGAAAAGAAGAGGCCAGCCGACCTCTCGTGCGATCCGTTATCCTATACTCCGTATCCCCGCGGCGAGAATCGATTCCGCTTTGCGACACGACAGACCTGCTCCACTTTTTCCTGTTTCCCTGTGTCTCTCTCTCTCTCTCTCTCTCTCTCTCTCTCTCTCTCTTTCTCTTTCTGTCTCTTTTTCTCCCTCTCTCTCTCTCTCTCTCTCTCTCTCTCTCTCTCTCTCTCTCCTTTCTCGTCTTGGCGTTTCTTTCGTGTCTCTCCGTTTCCTGTTCTCGTTCTCTTTTTCTCTCGGTGGCTCTTCCTTTCCTGGTAGTTCCTCTCTTATCCTCGAGAGTGCCGTCGGGGAAGACGTGCAGGGGTGAGTCACGTATCTGGTCTAAGGACAACGAAGACGAAGACAACGGTGGTCACCGTCGCAAAGCACGACTTATGCGTCTGTACCGGGCAGGTAACATTCTCCGTTTCTGTCTGCTCCTCTATCTCGCTTCGTATTTTCTCTGTTCTCTCTCGCAGGGAGCTTTAACTATTTCGCAGAATATCGGGACGTTGCTCTCTCTCTCTCTCTCTCTCTCTCTCTCTCTCTCTCTCTCTCTCTCTCTCTCTCTCTCTCTCTCTCTCTCTCTCTCTCTCTCTCTCTTTCTCTTTCTCTCTCCCTCCCTCCTCTTTCTCCTCTCATAACTCTTCTTTCCCTCTCTCATATATATGCTTTCTCCTCGCAGGGTGCCACCCTGAAACCGCGACAACCAAGATCGCTACGGCGTAGATTGACAATATTTAGGGTGACTTTCTCCGAACTCCGATTAATCCAACCGGCTATTAACTGGTGGGACTGCCAGCAGCAATTTTTAGTTGTAATTTGCGTTGTCCGATAATAACCAAAAAAAAGATCAACAATCCTGTGCATGTTAGCGGAATAGAACAATTGATCCTTGTCTAATAACAATTTTAAATATAAGTATGGAGAGAGAAAGAAAGAGCATATAAAAATATTTTCTCATCCTTTTTAACAATAAATTGTCTTTTATTTTGTATATTGACAACTTTGCCGGCTGGGTTGGTCGTCGAATAACATCATCAGAATTTGAAAAATGTCATCCTTATTATATTTATTTCAGCAGTTTGAGTTCGCTATTTAATTTGTCGTACAAACTGGAAAATATAGTATCCCGGAATTCCTTCTGGAGAAATGTTCGAGTTTGAAGCTTGGATCGCGAAGCGGAAGGCTGTGGATGTTCCTTCAGCTTCTCTGTTTCATGACTCGAATTCGAAATTAGCGAGCCAATTTCTGTTGACGAAATTTTGCGATCATATTGTGCAACGCCTGGGGGAGAAGCGTCTCTTCTCTCTCGTCTGTTGAAGCGCATCTGTGAATACACCATTACACGAATACGTTAGTCGATTGCGACAGCAACGTACGATCGAGAAGATTTTCCTGTCTTGACAGGTGCCAACTTGTCTCGATATCGTCGTGTAACAGTCGAGATATCTTCGAGCAACATAGACAAAGAAGGCGCTTTGATAATTCGCAAAATAATCATATTCTTCAGATATTGCAACGCTGCTTCGTTTAAACAAAATAAGATAACGAGATAATGAAATGGAAATTATCGATATATCAATAAATCAAAGCCTCTTGCAAAGTTATCTTATAACAGACAAGCAGAGAGAGAAAGAGAGGGAGAGGGGGAGAGGACGACATTCGTTTTGGTAAAGGACGAACATTGACGAACTTACCCTGCTATTGCTACTACTGTTAACACGATTTTCCACACTTCGTGATAATACTGATAACGAACGCTCATTAGTCAAAATCATCCAAGTCAAAATCCAATCAGTCCCAAGTCAAAATATTCCATCCAATTTGCAACAATTACATCCGTCTTCCTTAATTAATCAGTTAATATGAGTTTATATTTATGCTAAACATTATTAATTAAAAAAATTATTTTGGAGAAAATATAATAAATGATTTAAAATATTTTCTTCAAATAGAAAAATATAACAGGATTAAAGTTCCAAATATCTAAACTTTCCAATAAAATGAATTTTGTATACATAACACATAAATTATTAATTTATCTTCACGATGAAATTACGACCACTAAAGATGAGGGACACTTTAGCTGAATATAAAACGCACTTCATATTGAGAGGTAAAAAATGTTCAGTAATTGTAATTGCATAGTAAAAAAATTATAATCAAAAGAAAACCATCTTTATAATATCTCGCTATAATGTTAATAATAATACTAATTTTATATATACATATATTACTACTATCTTTTTGATTAGAATAACAAGAAGATATAGTTGTGAATGAAAACACAGTTTAGTGTCATTTTAGTGACATTAATTATTTTTTTCTCTTAGACTTCTTCTCGAAATGGAGAGGCCTCAAATGCACGATCTCGAAATTACAAGTCGCATGATTTGTCGCAATCATCGATAACGGATCTACATTTGTATTATCAGGAAACACGCGAGAGAGACATTTAACCTTTTGTATAGCACATTTTTTCTACCTGACAAATTTCTGTGAAATCTTGCATTTCTATGTTTTTTGAATCACTAAATCTATAACAAATCTAAAGTCAGACTTCAAAAATTCAGAATGGTAGATCCAATATGGCTGCCATATAGAGGTAAATTAGTCTGAATAAATGTAAATCAGATACACGATATAAAAGTTTTTCAGATCGTTAATTATGAATTTCATGTCAGATTTACAAAATTCATTCAAGTAATTTATTTACAAAAAAAATCCAGCATGAAGAAAATTCTGAAAAAAATATATATTATATTTTGACATATGAAGAATATTCAGTAAAATTTTCAGCCTCTAATTTGAGCCTTTAATCTTAAATACTTTCCAAGAAATTAATATTTTTTTAAATTCGCTTTTATCAGCTATTTGTTTATAAATAATTAATAATGAACAATCAGATATAAAAACCATGGAATATAAAGTAAATATTAATATATCAAAAAATGTGAGATCATACTTATTTTTATTAAACTGTAAACAGTGCATCATAAAAATAAAATAGAAAAAGATAGTAAATATTTTATATTGCCACAGAGTTAAAAGCGAAGTAGCCTCAATGCTATACGATAAAGAATCGCGATCTTATTACGACGGGTAGCTGAAAAACGCGCGAGAGCTCACGAACAGCATGTGTTATCGATGATAACGGTCGCGCGAACGCGATGAATAATACTTGAACATTATGTCAAAATTGTGCGATCGAGTTTCTTTGTGAGAATGTCGACGCGAAACGTACTTTTTCGTCGGCACGTCGGTTAATTGCGCGCGAGCGTGATCTCGGTTGTAGTGGACTGTTTGCGACGAGCGGAGAGAAAGAAAATTTTCGCGAATAGCAGTCGGAAAAAACAACGACGACGATGATGAGTCTCTGTCACGTTGTGACGTTCTTCTTCTTGTTATGCCGATATCGAATTAGAGCGGGCCGATAGTCTTACGTGGAGGAGGTACTTGAACAAGCAACAGCAGCGGTTGCTGCTGTTACCTTAACGGAAAAGTGTCATTTATAGCGCAGTAAATGGAGCACACAAATCAATATTTTAGTAATACCAGTTATATTGTAAATAACTATACACTCGTA